>NC_135380.1:6750000-6832500 GCF_049243985.1 Paroedura picta | reverse complement strand
AATGGGCTCAAGCATACTGGCATTCTGGCCCAGGAAACCGCTGCAAATGTTGTCAGCATCACAGTGCTTACGGCGCAAATTGCTCCAGATGGTTCTGGAATACAAAACCAGCCACACTCTGCAGGGGAAGACAACAGCATGCCCCATGATTGCTAGTTAGCCTGGCCTGGGGGGGGAATTATTTCCTAATTCCAGTTCAGAAAGCCCACTTCAAGACGGAGAATCAGCAAAATCCACCCAGCAAGAGGCAAACGCTGTGTTGCATCTAACAGGGCCCTGGCAGTCTGAAGCAAAGCCATATAGGGAGTGGGGAATTCAGAATGGAGAAGAGAGGACGAGAACCCTTGACATTTCCCCTCTGCCTTTTTCCCATCCAAATATGCCAGCCGGCTGGGCGTTGTGGTGACCTTCTGCAGGGCCTGTAAGACGGAGCTCTTCCCCCAGGTCTTTGGTTGAGGCCAGAGCAATTAAGATCAGGGGCCCCTCCTCAGGCTGGGCTAGTACAACAGACTATGCCTCTCCCTCAGGTGAGCTGCCACTCCTTCCCCATGGCAGGTGACGGGCTGCCGGGGACCGGGATGGGAGGAGGGTTATTATTCGCTGCCAATCTTGTGGTTTTGGTTTTGGGTATGTTGGATTTTGGAATGTGGGTTTTATCGGGGATTTTATTCTGATCGTTGTTACCGGCCACGAGCCATTCTGAGAGTTGGTGGGCTAGAAGTCAATCGATCGATCAATCAATCAATCGTCAATAAAATAAGAGTGTTGGCCTCTAATCAGGAGAACCCAGTTCGCTTCCCCGCTCCTCCGCATGTAGCCAGCTGGGTGACCTTAGGCCAGTCACGGTTCTGGACTAGCACCTTGTGACGCACGGCTGCCAAACAGGTTGCCCTGGAGACCCACCACCAGGTTGTAGAGGCCAAAGCCTTCCCTTAGCTCTAGCTACTCATACTAGTATTCAGAGGTTCTCTGCCTCTTAGAGATGCCAGTCATCGGCAGGGATCTAGGGATGCCCCGGTTTTATAAATAAAAAATAAATAAATCTCCAGGCAACAGAGATCAGTCCCCCAGGAGAACAGCTGCTTCGGAGGGTGGATTCCATAGCATGATACTGCACTGAGGTCCCTCCCCACCCCAGATCCCACCCACTCAATGTATGGTGACTCTGTACGGTTTTCAAGGCAAGCGATGTTCCAAAGTGGTCTGCCATTGCCCTCCTCTGCATAGTCGCCCAGATATTCCTTGGGGGTCTTCCATCTAAATCCCAACCAGGGCTGGTCCATGCTTAGCTTCTGTGATCAGGCCAAACTGGGCTAGACCCAGGTCAGATGCAGGATATGCGACACATATGAATTCATGAACCTGACTTTTATCAAGGCAGGTCCATTGAGTTCCCTACATGGGAGAGACAATAGCTCTCCTGCACCTCGGAGAGAAAGCCCTTACTCTCCACCTGTGACTCGAGATATTTTTTTCCCTCCAGGGAAATGCCATGGACCAAACTCAGGCGTTTATGCGCATCGAAACATACGCTCCGTACGTTGATCTACGGGCCCTCCCTGTAGCGACCTGCATCTTCTATAGAACAGGGGTAGTCAACCTGTGGTCCTCCAGATGCCCATGGACTACAATTCCCATGAGCCCCTGCCAGCAATCGCTGGCAGGGGCTCATGGGAATTGTAGTCCATGGACATCTGGAGGACCACAGGTTGACTACCCCTGTTCCATTGAAACAATTTCAGATCATCAGATCATCTGTCGTTCTCAGCATCAGTGCGTTGCTGCCTGGAAAGTCGTTGAATGAAGCAAGGGTTCTTCCCCCTGAAGGCTTTCCAAGGAGAACAGCATCAGCTTCGGAAACGCTTCCAAGATGGAAACCTGCTTTAGCAAAACTGCAGACTAAGACACTCTGGGTGACCAGACAGGTCAGCCTTTCATTATTGCATTAACCTTTCGGGTCCATCCACACGCGCAAAAAGTAAATTGGCAGGGAGATCGGTCCTACTGGGTGAGGAGGGAGGAGGGAACAGCAACACCATCCAAAGTGAGAAGAAAGACAATTAAAAGAAAGCCGAGGAACAAGGGATGGAGGAATTGCTGCGGAGCCATTAAAGCTAATAATAACTCGGGGAAGGTATTTTCTTTAGGAGCCTTTCAATTTCCCTTCATTCTAATAACACCTCCGGAAAGCCGGCTTCTTTCTTGTGTCTTTCACCTCAAGCAACCCTGGTAGGGCTGAATAAAGAGGGTGGAAGGAAAACTGGTCTTGAGAAAAGACCCACCTCTGAGCAGCCAGTGGGAATTTCACGGGCAAAGAGCAATGAGGCATCAGTACAGCACTACAACTATTCAGAGTGGCGCGTTGGTTTATTTTAAGCGTTTACAGCCAACCTTTCCACTGTCAGCTTCCCAGGGGCATTGAACAGCACGCCTAACGTCAAACAATCGAAAATGCCCCAAACTCCGGTATTTAGCATCATAAAAAATGCAAGAATAAAACCAATAAACCAGAGCGAACATAGTTTTGAAAATCCGGAGTCCGTGGGGATGGAGAGGAGAAAGGGGGCGGGGGGGGGGGGGAGAATGAGAGATGGGAGAAAAGGCGAGTAAGTAAGAAAAGTGAGTGAATCCCTGAGCAAAAGGAAAAATGGTTCATATCCAAGCAAACAGCATTCTTTAGACAAGGAGCCACCATTAAAAAGTCCCTTCCCTGTTGCCGATGGCTCCAAAGAGGGCCTTTTTTATGGTGGCCCCTGGTCCCCGGATTGCTGTTTGCGAAATCAATGAGTTTAGGATTGCAGGCTAAAACCACAGTGATAATCTTTCACATTTAAATAGGGAACCGCTAAGCAAAACCATTCCCATGCATTTACTTGACCATCCTTTCTGCAGACTTGTAGAAGAAGCTCACCACATCAGCCTTCAATTGTGGCTTGGAGAGATTCCTTGCAGTATTTGGAACATGTTGTAGAAAGCTGGCCTTGCAAACTGGGAAAGGGAGTGAGCTGAAAATCTCTCCAAGCCACAACTGAAGGCTGATGTGGCGAGCCTCTCCTTGCCATGCAGGTTTGGAACTCAGGCTCTCTGGTACAAACTGATCGCTGCTGAGATCAGGGAAGACAACACAACCTGGCACACAGAAAGACGATTTCTAGAGGGCTTCTAAAATGCCACTGAGCTCCCAGCTCCTTCCAGAAGTTTGGAGTCAGGCTCTAACTCCACACGCCAGGCTAATTAAGGGGAAACGTCACATGGCCAAAAAGTGGTGGTTTTTGTTGAAAGGTATTTGGGTTGTCCTAAAATAGGCTCTCTGGGGAGATTGGCACGCTCGTGCAAAAGGTGCTCCAGGAATCTCTCATGATCTTAACCCTCCCCTGGAGCCGAGTGGTTTGCCTTCAGCGTTGTGGTTTTCGAAAGAGAGTTCTCGTTGCTTGGGGAGGTTTATAAAGATGTCAAGGGAGAATCTGGCTGACTGAAAAAAATGCAGCCAGTTGCCCATAAGGGCTGACAGTCTCCTGATGCACGGCACACACCTGCTGGAACGCAGGATCCGCTTGGTCGGACCACAGGGCTTTCGGGGAGATGGGCAGGGAGTCTTTTCTTTCTGGTCCTTCCCCGTCCCCCTCCTGCAGCGCCAATCGATATTTCCATGGTCGGCATGGGCCTTTTACACTCAGCATAACATACATATCTGTCTACCAACTTTCGGATCTCCCTCCCTGCGTGGCCTAGGAATACAGGAAAAAAGTTTGAGCACGGCTTGTCATCCCACCCTTCCAACCCCTGCCAGATTGCATCATGCAAACCAGTAAGAAATCCACCTCTTGGATCCACATCCCAAGAGGAAAGCCATTCACTGGGCAGGTGCGAAGAACCCCGTGTTTTATGCACCCCTGTCTCCAAACACCATGCACTCTCCACCTAGAAGACCAGCTGCCAGAGATTTCCAGCCTCAGCGCATCTTCAGCGATCTCTGCTCAGCATCAGCCCAAGCTGGCCAGAGCTCCTTTCATCACTCCACCATTTAATTCCCAGCCTTTCCTCCCACCCACCCCCCGATTCATCCCCGGCTCTTTTCCCTTTTATATCGGGACAGATGCTCCAGTGGGATATTCAGGAGCCCACACTGAATGCCTGTCTGTGGTGCTTTCCCCTCCAAGTTACAATAAACCCATTCAAACTGGGCTTTGCAGCCGAGGGACGCTGCCCGAGCCTGGAGCCCCCAGCAATTTCAGGCAGCAGGGAAACCTTCTGGGGAAAGAGAGCTCCAAACACCTGGTCTGGCTTCCAACACTGCAGCAGCCTTTTGCTGAAGCCCAGACAGGTAGCGGCATGGATGGGGAGGGTTCCCTGAGCGGAAGCATCGCGCCACACCGGTACCGTCACTGTCCACAAAACCTGGGGGCTTTGCCCAGCTCCAAATGCAAGGAAGAAAACCGGCTTCCGTAGTGCCAGGGAGAGAGAGGGGGGCAGAGAAGGAGACATGGGTGCTGAACTTGGGAGGGGAGGAGGGAGGGAGGGCACCTCTCCCAGATAGAAAAGATGTGGGGGGGGGGAGAGGCGGATGAGGGAGAGAAAAGGGATTGCAGGAGAAGGGGGGGAAGACTTCTCTCCCCAAGGACTCGCATGTGCATGCACGGCACGCAGAGCGCATGGAAAAGAGAGCTGGTACAAAAAGTGTCCCCTTCCCCTCCCGACTCCCCAGCCTCAGCCGCTGTCCGATACAAGCGCAGCATCCCTCCGGGAGCAAGCTGTAGCATCTCTGCAGGATTAGGCACCAGTCGCGCGATCCCGATGTGTCACCTCCCCTCCCCACTCCGACAAATTTGGCAAATCCACATACCACGGCGAAAACTAGCTGCAAAATGCATATGCATCGGGGGGGGGGGTGAGGGCGCCGGGTCTGTATCCCTGGCATGCACCATCTCCCCTCCCTCCCTCTCTTCCCCTCTCCCTCCCTCCTTCCGTGTGGCATACCTCACCCACCCCCTTGAGAGAACGCAGGCAGGTGGGCTCCCCTCCCGTGCCATACCTGGGAAGAAGATCAGGGCAGTGGTGGCCGTGAAGATGATCCAACAGACAGGATGATACATCTTGGGGAAGCTGCAGTCGTCAGGAGCCCACTCAGCTTTTGCTGCCTTCTTTCCGTGCTGAATTCTGAGTAGGTTTAAATCCAATGTTTGCAGAGGGAGGCAGAGCCAGTTAGAGAGCTAGAGAGAGAGAGAGAGAGAGAGAGAGAGAGGGATGGGGACAGGCAGGCAGTGTCTCTGGTTCTTTCTCCCCCCCTCTCTCTTTCTTTTCCACCCTGCACATCACACACTAGCAGAAGGAGACCTGGCACCCGCAGCTACCAGTCTGTACAGAAGGAGAAGAGAGCAGACCTCCTACCAGGCATTCATTGGCTCCAGTCTCCTGAGTGACACTCCAGGATCTTCCGTAGCTTTTGGCACTACAGAGAGTTAAAGGCTGCCAACTGCTCCTCTGGAGAGCCCTGGCACTGCCCTCCCCTCCCCTTGCTCCCAAAGCATCTTCCCTAAGCAGGGCCTCAGGGGGACGGGCACAGAGGGAGGGAGTTGCATGGAGAGCATAGAGCTGGGATATCTCACCGACAGGGGGAGGAATCCCACTTCCCAGCCAATGGGGCATAGGCTGGCAGTGCTGTGGATGCCTGTTGCTCTCTTCCCTTGCCTCTCATGCAGGGGGAAAAGAAAAAGGCCTTCGAAGTGTTCCTTCCTCCCCGTTTGTCGCAAAGCAACTGGCTGAGGCTGCCAAGTGCAGATCTTGCTATCCTACCCGATCACCTCCTTGCTGGCCCCTGCAGGGTCTTCCTCCCGTCTTCTCTGTACACCAGCCCTTGCCTTTTCCAAACCCCCTTCTCAAGGTCTAGTGTACAAAGCCCCCACGGTTCATCTTCTGGTGCAGACTTTCCAACTGTTCTTGAGAAAGGACTGCAGGACTGCATTCCAACTCAACTAGCCCCCTGTTCTTGCATGTGTCTGACGAGGTGATGGTTCACGTCCATGTGTTGAGTTCTTGAGTTGATTTTCTCTTCTCCAAGAGACCAAGCCCTATGAAGATAGGTTGAGGGACTTGGGAATGTTCAGTCTGGAGAAAAGGAGTCTGGAGAAAATACTCTTTAAGTATTTGAAAGGTTGTCACTTGGAGGAGGGCAGGATGCTGTTCCTATTGGCTGCAGAGGAGAGGACATGCAGTAATGGGTTTAAACTACAAGTACAACGATATAGGCTAGATATCAGGAAAAAAAAATTTCACAGTCAGAGTAGTTCAGCAGTGGAATAGGCTGCCTAAGGAGGTGGTGAGCTCCCCCTCACTGGCAGTCTTCAAGCAAAGGTTGGATACACACTTTTCTTGGATGGTCTAGGATGCTTAGGGCTGATCCTGCGTTGAGCAGGGGGTTGGACTAGATGGCCTGTATGGCCCCTTCCAACTCTAGGATTCTGTGATTCTATCTCTGTAAGTTCGATGCACCCTTAGTTTTCATCAAGGTGTAGTCCTGGTTTGGGTTCCTCCATTCCCAAGTCTTGCAGTAGTTGCAGTATTTCTTTCAGTTGTCTTCCTACATCTGCTGTTGCTGCCTACTTCTGCTTCAGTTGAGGACACTGCTATAGTTTCTTGCTTCCAACTGCTCCAGTTGACTGCCCTACTGCCAAAGAAGGATAAACATCTAACGACAAAGCCCTGCTTCATTTTTGGTGACATGTGGTTTTGTCCCCGGCATCAAGCCACTAAGTATGAAAAGGAGATTTCTGCCACTTACAATAAAGCTGTCAAAAGGCTTGTAATCTCTGGGAAACGATTACAAGGACGGCAAGAATGGGTAACGAGTTACAGTCATTTAGGCTTTTAATGTCTGCTCTTCATTTGGTTGGAGACAAGGCGGCAAACAAAGGCTTTTCTCATACATGTATCCCCTCTGGATTTCTGTACATGACACCTGAAATGGTTCAGACGTGCATGTGCCCCATCACAGAACAAATGCAACATCAAGTGATGTTTCCGCATGACAATGGACCACCAAAATCCTTGCAATGAAGACTTAGGCTGCCGGTCACCCAGACAAACCTAAATAGTTGTGGGCGAACCAGCCTTTGATGAAAGGCAGATGAATCCATGAAGTGAGAGGGTGGTCATCAAGCCACAGATGACTTATAGTGCCCCCCATAAGGTTTTTGAGGCAAGAGGTGTCCATAGGTGGCTTGCCATTGCCTGTCTCTGCCTAGCAACCCTGGATTTCTTAGAATCATAGAGTTGGAAGGGGCCTCATGGGTCATCTAGACCAACCCCCTGAACTATGGAGGACACTCACAACCCTATTTCCTTAGTGGTGTCCCATTCAACTGCCAACCAGGGCCAACCCTGCTTAATAATCAGGCTAGCTTGGGCTATCCAGGTCAGGGCAAAACGGGTCTACTGGAAGGGAGAAAAAATTCTGTATGCAGAAGAAGAAGAGTTGGTTTTCATACCCCGCTTTTCACTACCTGAAGGCGTCTCAAAGTGGCTTACAGCCACCTTTGCTTCCTCTCCCCACAACAGACACCCTGTAAGGCTGAGAGAGCTCTTGACAGGCTGCTCCATTAGAGCAACATTATCAGGACAGGGACTGGCTCAAGGTCACCCATGTGGCTTCATGTGGAGGAGCAGGGAATCAAACCTGGCATGCCAGATTAGAAGCTGACGCTGATGACCACTACGCCACACGTGGTGACGTACAAATGCAATCTTCTTTCACTTGATCTGTCCTACGGTTCTGCATGCTGTAGTTTAAGAAGATTACAGATACCGTAATACATTCAGAGATGGGCAATGAAGGGGATGCAAACAACCCCAGGGAGGAAAGGCTGAAGAAACTAGTCGCAGACAACAGTAGGCAGGGAAGGAGAAAGGTTTTTAGATGAGAAAACAACTTGGGGAAGAAGCAGGATCCCTTCTCTCCCCCGCAGCATCTTTTCAAGCTAATCTGGGCTGTGTGGCCATTGGGAATATGAACTGGGCATGCGGAATCCAGACCCAACTCTTTCAGAATGTGTAGTTTGGCTCAGAGAAAGAACGGCACTCGACGTACCACACACTGGCTTTCTGAGCATCTTAACCAAAAGAGAAAGAGGACTTGGGTGGGAAATGAAAAGCTGCTCTTGCTTTCCCTTCGATCTCCTCCACCCGATGAAGGTGGCAATGTGGTTGTCAAGCTTGCAAAACTTATCAAGGTGATGTAATTTTGCACCATTGGGTATCGTCTTTCCCTGCTCGGTGCTTCTGACTGAGTTACACAAATTGTCCACGAGCATCTTCTAAGTGAGGAAGGGCGGCTGGAGCAAGGCTCACGGCGGTTTGCTAAGCCCAACTTTACACTCGTGATTGAAGGAGGGAAGCTGTTTCAGCATCAGAGGCAGCGACTCCGTAACTTAATGGAGACACCGGACTGGAACATTTATTGGGGTTGCCCGCTTTGGGTTGGGAAATATCTGGTGATTTGGGGAGCGGAACCTGGAGAGGATGGGGTTAGGAAAGGGCAGGGGCCTTGTGATCCATGGGATCCATCTTACATGGAATCCATCCTACCGAGCAGCCATTCCCTCCAAGTGAATTGACAGATGTTGTCTGGAGATATATTGCCATTCCAGAAGATCTCCAGGCCCTACCATAGAGATGTCAACCTGCAGGTGGAAGCTGGGGACCCCCAGCATTACAGTTCAACTCCAGACTACAGAAATCAATTCCCCTGGAGAAAAAGGATGCTTTGGAGGGTGGACTTTATGGCATTATAGCCTGCTGACCTTTCGTTCCTCCCCATCTTGCCCTCCCCACAAAATCCTCAGGAATTTCCCAGCCAGGAATTGGCATCTTCAGCAAAAAGAACGTATTTGTGCAAAGTTGAGTCAACTGAGGATGCCATTTAAATGAGGTCCCTTCCAACTCTATGATTCTATGATTCAATAGGGAAGGGTGGGTTAAAAATTGTAGTAATTATTATTATTATTATTACTACCATAAAAGGATGCTGTAAACATCTCCCTCCACCCTATCCTTCTGTAGGATCAACATCCAGTATACTATCTCTAACCAGATCTGGAGGTCAACAGAAAGACCAACTTTCTGGTGATCCCTGGCCCCAGGGAAGCTCGCTTGACCTCAACCAGGGCCAGGGATTTCTTCATACTGGCCCCCATCTGGTGGAGCGAGCTCTCAGAGGAGATGAGGGCCCTGACGGAACCTGAACAGTTCCATATGGCCTGCAAGGAGGAGATCCTCCACCAGACATTTGGTTGAGGTTGACCTGAACCACCTCCCATGGACCCTCCCTCTGAGCCTCCCTCCTATGGCACCAACTGCAGTTCTGCCCAACCCACTGGGCTATCAGTATGTGTTAATGTAATGTTATTCTCCATATTATTCTATTGTTCCATTATGTTGCTTGCTGTTATCACTGTATTATTGTTAAACTGAGTTATCTGTATTGTTTCTGTTTTATGTGAACTGCCCTGAGACTTCAGGGAGGATGGTATATGAATGAATGAATGAATGAATGAATGAATGAATGAATGAATGAATGAATATTATCTCTGAATATGGAGGTTTCATGCAGTTTTCATGGCTGGCAGAGGGCTGCTTACCTGTAGGGACGTTGGGCTATTGTTTCTCCAATACCCCAAATATTTAAAGTTTCTTTGACCATGGAAATAAAGCCGTTCACGTAAGTATTGTGTTCAGCATTTAGAGCAACGGCCACAAAAAAATCCTCTTGATGTATTTTTAAAAGGCGGAACGAGGAGAGCTGTAGGGATACATAATAATATGTATTTCACTGATGGAGCTTCCTGGGACAAAGACGGCAGGGGATATTTGTTTTTGTATAGAAGGAAAAGCATCTAAAATGCATATTTAAATTGATAGGCAGCTTGGGCTCCAAATGGAGGTATTATGGTCTGTTGAGTGCATTTTAACATGAAGGGTGTTTTTCCTCTCCATTTTTTTCATGTGAATGTGGGTTTTTTTTATAAAGCTTATCTCCATGCATATTTACCAGCAGAACCATTTCAATCTCTTGGGGAAAGAATGCACAACAGAAAGTCTTCAATGGAAGAGCTGCATTTCTTGCCTGACTTTTGTTGAAAGGCAACGCACAGCATTTGCAAGCCTACAAGAAACAGAAATGGGTACAGTTGCCCAATCCGTCTCCAGGTAGGTTGATGGACCTGGAATTCCAGCCCAGAGGTTTTCCAAAATTCATTCCAGATGGCAGATACTGCAGTTCTGTTTATCAAGACATCAGATGAGTCAGGAGAGAGGAGGCCAAGGTGTTCCTAATCTAAAACTATACAAAGACGCAGCAGCACTTACATACATAGTGGACTGGATACGGGAACCGCACTCAAGAGAATTGGTATTTGAAAGAAAAAACATGGGTAACAGTTTCCATGAAAGACTATGGCCAGCAGGAAAACAAAAACAAAAAGCAGTAGCAAATACCTGGACTAGTGGGCTCATGAATGTATGGTCAAGATATAATAAGAGACTATCCCCAACACCATCAATATTGAAATCGCCAATTGAGGCATATTTTGGGAAAGCTCAACAAAAAAGGTTGACCTGTCTCCAGTACAAAGACTTAATATCAAAGACTGGTAAGTTCAAGGATATACAAACAATAAAGAAAGAAGGGGTAGAAATTCAATGGTTAGAGTATAACCAACTAGTATCTAGATTCAAAGCAGAGTTTCAGCAACTGTTAAATCCAGAGGCTCCAATACCAGAGTTTGAAAACTTAGTAATCCAAGATAAACCACATTTACAGGGCCAAGTATATAAACTGTTATTAAGGTACGAGACAGAAATGGAACGGGTAAAGCCATGTATGATCAAATGGATGCAAAATATTGAGACTAATGTGACAATGGAACAATGGGAGTCAGTATGGTCTAGAATACCAAAGTATACTAACAGTCAAATACTTAAAGAAAATTGGTACAAAATGTTTTATAGGTGGTATGTAACACCAAAAGTGATCGCTAAAATTGCCAAAAATTGTAATAACAAATGTTGGAAATGTGATGATAAAATAGGTTCTTTTTTTCATATGTGGTGGAGATGTGAAAAAGTTTATAAGTTTTGGGCAAAAATACATACTATTATGCAGAAAATGTGGGGTCTTAGATTCCCTATGAAAGCTGAAGCTATGTTATTAAGTGTTCCTCCTCAGTGCCTCCCAACCCACACACAGAGCTTCTTCTTCTACGCGACGACGGCAGCAAGACTAAGAGGCCTTTCAAGAACAATGGGGCCCTTACCTGAACTATTTAAGTAAATAATACAAAGGGGATTGAAACAGGGAACTAAGTGTATTAAATGAAGATCATAGCCTTCCTTTTTCTGTATTGACAATATAGATTGCATGTATCTCATTGTCTTTAACTTCGGAAAATAAAAATAAAAACTTTCTATAAAAAAAAAAAAGACATCAGATGAGTCCAGAAGCTTCAATACCAAATGGGCTCCAAAAGGTTTGGGACTTGGCTTGATCCTGAGTCTCTTCAGAGATATAGAGCTCCAGAGTAACAAGAGCTTTTTGAAAGTATGCAGTTATTACTTACCTTTGTGGATGAGGCACAGACCTAGACTTTCAAGCACTTTGAAGTTTAAAAGAGAGGAATCTTTACTGGAAAGATTATTTACAAATATATATCATATTCATCTGTCTCTGTCTCCTTACTGAAGCAATTGACAAAGGCTCAAAGATAGTTACAAAAGCAACAATTTGCAAGCCTCTATGGCTAGGCTATAAACAGGATTACATCCCACACATCAGCAGAGCTGAACCTAAAGGTGGCTTCTCCTTGTTTCTGCAAAGCACACAGAGCTTCTCTTCCTGAGGAGGCTGGAAGTGGGCAGCGATTGCCAGAACATGTGCTCAGGGGTTTTCCACAGCAACCTCACCAGTGACCACTTGATGCCACTAATGAGCATCTAGGTACAGCTAAGCTGCTTTAATAGCTAAACAACAGCCTTGCAGGGCTGACTTCACCAAATTACTTGCGGATTGCAATTCCAACACTTACTTAAACAAATGATAAGACCCTATCACTGGGTTTGCCGATGTCCTGGTGGTGGCTGGAGATCTCTTGAGATTACGACTGATCTCCAGAGTTCTGTTTCCCTGGAGAAAATGGCTGCTTTGGAAGGTGGACTCTGATGGCTTTAAACCCCAATTAAATGCCTCCCCTTCCCACTCCCACCCCCTACAGGCACCAGTCCCCAAATCTCCAGGTATTTCCCACCTGGAGGTTGGCAACACTCCCCATCACAGAGGCGTGGAAGATACCTATGATACCACGACACCATGCTGAGTTGGTGTTCATGGACAATAATGATGATGGGAGGCCACACATCACAAGAGGACCTCAAGCATGGCCCTAGCACCTCTCTATGAAAAGACCTGCATATGTATCCTGTGGCTAAGAAGCAAACACACTTAGGTTTGCCAACTTCCAGGTGATACTGAAGATCTCCTGGAATCACAACTGATCTCCAGACTACATAGATTGCGTGTTTATAAGGCAAACCTAATCCCACTGGATCTTGGAAGCCAAGCAAGGCCGATCCTGGCTAGCCTTTGATTAGGAGACCTCCAAGGCTTTGGGTGGGAGTTCCTCCATGGAACACTAGAGGTCATGACACAGGGGCAGGCAATGGAAGGGGATGTGAAACAGTTCTCCCTGGATGCCATCTATCAGTATGTTCTCACCGGAGCAGGCAATGACTCCCACTCCATTTGGAGAGGGCCATGACGGTTCTCCCGGGAGTGATCACTCACCCAGGAGCTCCACATGCCTGGAAACACTCGGTCTCCCTTTCTCTTGCTCCGTGGCCTTGTTTCCTCCCCACCGTCGGTACAGTCGTGTGCGTCTGCCTGAATAAAAGGCTACCCTTTTCTCCTTGACATCTTGTTAGAATGTGAATACAACATCTATTGATTTGCATTTCATACAAGCACACACACAAAAAATGTATTTAGGGTGGGGGGAAGCGTTCTTTGAATGCCGAGCTCCAAAAAAGATAAACAGTGCTCCCCAGTGAATGGGAGCATCGGAACCAGCACTGTAAGTCGCGAGGCCCCTCCGGAGATACCGTCGTGCCAGATGTTGCTGCCTGCAGCCGCTTGTCTGCGAATACGAGTTTTTCCACGAGGGCGTTTCCATTCCTAGGGCTTGAGAAAGAGTTGCCAATCTTCGAGTGGGGCTGGGGGATCTCTTGGAGTTACAGCTGGTCTCTAGAGGGCAGAGAACAATCCCCTGGAGAAAATGGCCACCTTGGAAGGTGACTTCTGTGGCTTCATAGCCCATGGAGGGCCTGTCCCTCTCCGAATCCTGACTTCTCCAGTCTCCAGCCTGCTTGCACCTTGGGTTTCACTGCACCCCTTCATCCTTCCATTCTGCGCCCTTTATCGCCTGCCCCCAAAGTGTCCCAAAAACCTGGGTTATAATTCTACTGTGCATGACTTCTTTTTTAAAACTTAGAAACAGCATTGTAATGTGATCACTCTTTTTTTTTTAAGGCAGATTTTTAGGAACGGAGGGAGGGAGGGAGGGAGGGAGGGAAGGGGGAGAACAGCAACAAGGAATGGCAGGGATGGGCAAACTGTGGCCCTCCAGATGTCCATGGACTACAATTCCCATGAGCCCCTGCCAGCATTTGCAGTGGTTATTGTTGCATCTTCTGGCAGCAAACTCCACATTTTATTGCGAAAAGAGGAATATCTTTGGTCCTTCCTGACTCTATTATCCATCAACTTTATTGGGAGTGTCCTTGTATTTTGGAAGAGGCAGAAAAAACTTCTCCCTGTCTCTCCACTTGCTCTACCCTGATGCATAATTTTATAAACTTCTCTATCATATCATATTAAAATCTTTTCTAAACTGAGAAGCCCCAGACTTTCCTCAGATGAAGTGCAACCTGTTAACGCTCATTTATAATGTTCAAATCCCACCTATTGTCAGAGCCAGCCGGGTCAACATCCCCAGTAAACAGACTCTTGTTTGAAGAAATCTCTTTATTGATAGGTTTCACGTAATAGGTAGATGCTATTTGCCAAAACTGAAGTTAGCACAAGGTCGCCCACCTATATGGCTGCCCCAAAGACCATCCCCCAAGTACCCTTTGGTTCCAAAAAGCCAGGTGCTATAACTCAATTCACCCATGCTGCAAGCTTACTAATTTGACCCCCCCCCCAAAAAAAAAACTGTCCAAGACATCCCTGCCACACAATGTCATGAGATAACCAGAAGACACATAGAACATATAATGCTAGCCTCCCCAGGGTTGGAAAGGTAAAATAACAACCTTCACAAGAACGTTGTTATTTTACGTTCTATGATTCTCAGCAGCCCCCATTCGTTGGTCAAGCCAAGCAAAATAATGACAGCAAATCAATGGTACATTAGCACACAGGATAAATGAAATACAGATACAAACAGATGCAACACAGATCATGAAAACATCATGGCAAGAGCATGATTGCTGTCTTTAAGTATTTGAAAGTTTGTCACTTAGAGGAGGGCAGGGAAAGGTTTCTGTTGGCAGTGTAGCAGATTTGCAGTAATGGCTTTCAACCACATCCAGAACGGTACCAGCTAGATATCAGGAGGGGAAATTCCACAGTCTGAGTAGTTCAGCAGGTGAATGGAGGCGGGGAGCTCCCCCTCATTGGCAGTCTTCAAGTAGAAGTTGGACAGATCCTTCTCCTGGCTCTTTGAGGCTGATCCTGCATTGAGCAGGGGGTGGACTAGATGGCCTGCATGGCCCCTTCCCACTCTACGATTCCACAGTCTGAGGGAAATTCCACAGTCTGAGTAGTTCAGCAGTGGAATGGGCTGCCTAAGGAGGTGGTGAGCTCCCCCTCATTGGCAGAGACTTATCCTGGATGCTTTAGGTTGATCCTGCATTGAGCAGAGGGTGGCTTGCGTGGTCCCCTCCGACTCTATATGAATCTATGTGACAATAGGATCTTGCCACCAATCATATCTTGCAATCACTGTTGGGTTGTGTATAGTTTAGTTGCAAGTCACTGGTTGCAAACAGTTGCATTTATTTTACTATTTATTTATTCATATCCCTTTTTACTCCCCATCTGTAACTCAGAGACCGATTCTGCATGGGGCGGAAAGGCCAAGCTGGCAAAGGCATGGCAGCGGAGTGAATCCCCACTTATGCATGATGTCACTGCCAGTCCGGCCCCCTCACACCCATGTCCCATGTTAGGATCTTTGATGGCCCACAGCAAGGGAACACTGATTTTTCAGCATTCCTTTGTTTTCCACAGCCACCATCAGGGGCTAGGCTGGGACAGGCCCATACTTACGGAAAGAAGCAGGCCTCCGAGGCCCAGCTCCTCCAGCACACCTATGGTGTCCCCACAGGGACATGAAACACCCCATTAGGCTTCACAGTGCTACGGACCCAAAAGGGACATTTCTACACCTCTCACAATGGTGGGATAGCAGCATTGTGTGGTGAGACCCCCATGGCCCCCCTGCTGCCACAAGGTGCATTGGAACCGTCCCACCCCGGAGTTGTGCATGCGCCACAAAGCTCCGTGTGCACTGAAGGATTTCTTCCCACATGCGTACACAGGAAACTGGCTGTTTTCCTATCATTCTCCTCCACTCCATTCTCTCACAGCTACCTTGTGAGGTAGGCCAGGCTGAGAGTACGTGATGAGCCCAAGGTCAGGCCAGCAGGATTCCAACTGAGATTCAAATCTGGGCCTTCCCAAGGGTCCTCGCCAGCCCTTTAGCTGCTCCTCCGGGCTGGCTCCAGATCGGAAACAGAGTCAAATCGATAAACAGCCAGCCTGCCGCAGAAAGCTCACCATGAATGAGAATCCAAAGAGCTCCCAAGCGTGGAAGGAGGGAGGAGCATCACCCAGACTGGGTAGCGCAAAGGGAAACAAGGAACTCCGCGGAGGGGAGCAATATGGCGCCGTCAAACCCCAGAACAATCAGGCTGAGCCATAGGAATGGATTAACTAGTATTTAGCGGCTGAGGAGGATAAGGGAGAAGTGGGCTGGAGTGCGGGAGAAGATATGCCACAATATATGGCTCATGGCTCAAAAGTGCCAGGCTTTCGAAAGCCTTTAAGAGCATTAGAGCCCAGTTAGAGCCTTTATTTCCTTCTTCTCCCAACCTGCTTGTGTTAATCTGCATATATTCTCCACCCCCATGTCAATCTGAAATTCTGTGGCTATGCAACAGCTTACTGTCTCGGTGCTAGTTAAACACACACACACACACACACACACACCTTCAGACCCCTCCTACCCCCCCCCACACACACACACTTAGCCTGCTCTCTTTGCAAGTTAAAAATAAGCTTCCTTGTGACAGAGGACCGAACAGGAATGAACTTGTCTGCACATGACACACATGAAGGTTGTAGAATCTGGGGCTCTACCACTGCAGGCTGGAAGGGAGAAAATTCAGGAATACGCTCCTTCGTTTTCCTTGTTAAAAAACAGGAAGCTCTGCTTGTAACAGTAGTTCAGAGAGGCACATTTAGCAAGGTCATCTCTCCCACACGCAAGATGTGTTTTGGGTTAGAATCATGGAATCATAGAGTTGGAAGGGGCCACACAGTCCATCTAGTCCAACTCCCTGCTCAACGCAGGATCAGCCCAGAGCATCATAAAGCATCCAAAAAAAGTGTGTATCCAACCTTTGCTTGAAGACTGCCAGTGAGGGGGAGCTCACCACCTCCTTAGGCAGCCTATTCCACTGCTGAACTACTCTGACTGTGAAAATTTTTTTCCTGATATCTAGCCTATATCGTTGTACTTGAAGTTTAAACCCATTACTGCGTGTCCTCTCCTCTGCAGCCAACAGAAACAGCATCCTGCCCTCCTCCAAGTGACACCCTTTCAAATACTTAAAGAGGGCTATCATGTCCCCTCTCAACCTCCTTTTCTCCAGGCTGAGCATTCCCAAGTCCCTCAACCTATCTTCATAGGACTTGGTCCCTTGTATGGGTTGTATGGTGTTGACAGCCTGCTTGGTTTGGTGACAAAGAATGGTGGCCTCTAATCTGAAGAAGTGGAGTAAGATTTCCCGCTCCTCTACTTGCAGCAAACTGGGTGACTTTGGGCGAGTCACAGTTCTGTTAGAGCTGTTTGTGCAGAGCAGTTCTGTCAGAGCTCTCTCAGCCCCAGCTACTTCACAGAGTGTCTCTCGTGGGGAGATTCAAGTGGGTAGCTGTGTTGGTCTGAAGTAGCACAACTAAATCAGAGTCCAATAGCACCTAAGACCAACAAAGATTGTGGGGAGAGGAAGGGAAGGCAATTGTAAGCCACTTTGAGACTCCTTTGGATAGAGAAAAGCGGCATATAAGAACCAACTCTTCTCCTTCTCCTTCTTCCATCTGAATTCTGATGTGGCCAGGTCTACCATTAGTCATGTGAATGTTTAGCATGCAAAAGATCCCAGGGCCAAACCTTGGGATCTCTATCTAACAAGGAGTTGGTCTGTGCTGGACTCCTGGGCCTATTCTGCACACATTAGATAATGCACTTTCAATGCACTTTAGAAGTAGATTTTCCTGTTCTGCACAGGAAAGTCCAGCTGCCAAAGCACGTTGAAAATGCATTATCCTATGTGTGTGGAATGGCCCCTGGAAAGCTGCTGTCAGTCAAAGTCGATGATGAACTGAGCTAGCTGGATCCGTTGAACAGACTCGGCATAGATCCGCTTCTGTTACTTTCAGCTGAACCTCCATGTTTAAAGGCAGTCCACTCCAAACAATATACAAAGAAGCAATCAAACAAATGGCACAGGTCTTAAATTCTCCCTCAGGGGTTTCTCAATGGGCAGAAAGTTGAGAAAGGCCGATCTAGACCAAGAAAGGCTGTCTAGCTAGTCCAATCATTGAGCTAGGGTTGCCAATTATTTATTTATTTTATTGTACAGCGTGGGTGATATGTAGGCAGGAGATCCGAGGTGTGTCTGGCAGCCGGGCAAGGGACGTTCAGAGGCGGTTGACCATTTCCTGCCTCCACATCATGACCCCTGGTGTTCCTTGGAGGAACGACCATCCAAATCCTTGGAGGTCTCCAAACCGAATATTAGCCAAGCTCAGCCCTGCTTAGCTTCTGAGATCTTAAGCCATGGGTAGTCAAACTGCGGCCCTCCAGATGTCCATGGACTACAATTCCCATGAATGAATGCTGGCAGGGGCTCATGGGAATTGTAGTCCATGGACATCTGGAGGGCCACAGTTTGACTACCCCTGACTTAAGGGGTCAGGCTTGCCTGGCCTATCCAGGTCGGGGAGCGCATTCTGCTCCATGTGGTTGGAGCTTCCCGAATCTAAAGGGGGGCATCAAGTGCTCTCCATGTGTGGTGGCTCAAGGGGAAAAAGTCATCCGGGCAGCCTCTTTTGTTCCCCATCCACTGGCGGCAGGACCCTCCCAGTGGAACAGATGATGGAGTGCCTGCTACCCTCATGCAAATCTTTGATCGCAGTAATTATCCTCCACTGAAGTGTACAAAACACTTTATCTGTGAGCCGAAATCAGCCTCCCTCCACAGACGCTTGCCTCCCTGCTGTTCCTCAGTATCTCCCGTGGCTCTGGTCTCCCCTATCTGATCCAATGTAAACACTCTATCACTGTCACCCCGGCAGAATTTCCATTTCCCTTTGACTGCAGTGACGGGATGTAGAAAGCGACTCTTCTCTGGGTAGCTTTGATCAGAATGATGGGATGTGGGGCGGGCAGAGGCAGGGGGTGGGGGAAAATGCAGTGAAACCCAAAGTCCCGGATCTGTAGGTAGGAGATTGTTCAAGGGTAATTCAAGCAGCGTTTAGCGACCACAGGGTCTTTTTTTTTTCTTTTACAAATTTAAATAATGCAATAAAAGGGGGTCGAGACTGAGCCCCCGAATAAAATGTTTTTTCTGCCTCTCCCCTCTTTTATTCCCCTTTCATATTCCCTCCTACTTCTCTAGCTTTGTTCAAACTCTACAGATATGTGCCTGAGAGGGGGAGAAAACAGAGGATGAGAGATTAAAGGCAAAGTGAGTGTTTCAGAGCCCGCAGAGGACAAAACGGTGCATGCGGGAGGGGCAAGTGTCAACTGAACAGTTATCCATTGAAGCCCAGAGAGACAGGAAATGTACTTCACAGGGTGGGTTTAGGGGTTCTGGGGCCCTTGGCAAAAATCCAGGATAGAGCCCCAGGAAGACTGCCACCATGACACCATGCAGGATGCTGGTTTCTCAGGAGGGACCTGAGGATCCCCCGAAATTACAGATCATCCCTGGACTAAAGGGATCACTTCCTCTGGAGAAAAGGGTTGCTTTGGAGGGTGGACTCCATAGCATTATACTCCACTGAGGCCCCACCCTGCCCCAGATCCCGCCCACTCCCAGCTCTACCCCCAAAGTCTCCAGATGTTTCCCAAGGGCAAGGGCTATGGCTGTCACCCACTAGGAGGGACAGGCACCTGCTGGGGCATCATATGACACCCATTCCGAGGGAAACTAGAAGTCACATCACAATGTTCTCGGGCAGAAGCAGAAGTGATGGTGCGCGGCTCTAGGAACTGCCAGAAAAGTGTGGTGTGACATCACTTCCTGGTGATGTGACATCACTTCCTGGTGATGTCACATCATCCCACAGGCAGCCATGATTTCACAAATTTTCTCCTGATGCCTGAAGGGCCACTTCTTGCCACTTGGCGGTCCTGGTCTAAAGACAAATGAGGTTGAATTTGGGCTGGGATCTTCTTTTACGGGTTCTGTGCCCAGGTTGTTAAATACATATTAAAAATTAATTAACTTCCACCCATTTGGGAAACCCTTCCAGGGTCATCAAGAACCTCCAGTGTTTCATGAAACCCTGGTTGAAAAAACCTAGTGTATGGCATAGAACTGGTGCAGACCTCTCCATCATTTCTTCTTTCAGTCACAAGCACCAGAAAGGGCCAATAAAAAAAAAAGAAGAAGAAGTGGCATTTCAGAATGATGTGTGTATTGTGTGAGTGTGCGAGGGGGACCCTCTGAGATTTCGTCAAAATGTTGCAAACTCCCCACTGGGGCAGCTCTCACCGTCGATGTTTTCTCCAAATGGCATGAAACAGAATGTCTGAAGTATGCCCAATAAAACGGAAAGTGGCAAGGGCAAACCCAGGGAAGAAGTAAATATTTCTACGATGTTGTGAGACAAAGAACAGGCCCTAAAACCAAGAATCTTGTTGAGGCAGAGAGTGCTGGGGGGGGGGGAGAAATACACCCATAAACAAGTGCCTGGGGAGAATCTGTCCCCCGCCCCTCTCCTAATCCCGCACAGCAAGTCTTTCCCATATGCCGCATGATTGGTTAATACCTCTCTTAAAACGGTATTGCAGAGATATTTCAGACCCACCGCGCGGTGCCATCTGCTGCGACGTTCTACATTTTGCACATTCTGGCCAATCTGGGGATCCTGAAATTTCCATCTCATATGCACTGTAAGCAATTGGCAAGGTAGCAGCCGGGAGGGGGAAATGAGGGGGTGGGGAGGAGGCTGCAGGTCTGAACAAGAAGAGGGGGACAAAACAAGTATCAAACTCCCTGTGCTAAGGCTCACCACTGGCCACCAGTGTGTGTGTGTGTGGAGGGGGGCAGGTAGGGTTGGCAGATTCAGGGTGGAAGATTTCAGAATGTACCCAACGGAGGATAGGGACCTCAGTGCCCACCCTCCAAATCAACCATTTCCTTCAGGAGTTCTTTGTACTCCGGAGACGGACCGTCATTTTGGGATCCCACCTGGCAGGAAAAGGATCCAGTTGGCTGAAACCATGGATCAAAAGGTGCCACATTCCGGAAGATGGTGGAAGGTCCTGGACTGTAAGGATGCTGAGGCCATATAAAGAGCCCCTGAATAGTGTTAATCCAAGAGTTTCCCTGGAGCAGAGATCCCTGCCCCATGGACACATCTGGAATCCTCACATGGGGTGGTGGGTAGCAAAATGGCTAGCACAGGAGAGGAGGCCATGCGCACAGAAGAAGCCCAAGGGAAGAGGAGAACTGACAACTAAACTGGGGAAGAGAGACGAGGGAGAATAAGATAAACACCATAGGGGCGAGAACCTGTGAAACCATGTCACGTCGATATACACGGCCAATCGGATCTTAGAATCATAGAAACATGGAGCTGGAAGGGACCACCAGGGTTATGTAGTCCAACCTCCTGCACACTGCAGGAAACTTACAACTTCAGTGGCAAATCAGAAGCCCTGCCAGGCATGAACCCCACTTGGCCCCACCCACTTCCTAGAAACACTTGATGGGCACTGAGAAGGGTGTTCATGGACGCCATGTTGAGGATCTCTGCCCCAGAGCTGGTAACATTAAGAAAATGGCAGGAGCCCCTCTGTTCAAAACCTGCCCTCCTCAGATTCCATCCACAAATCTCCAGGAATTTCACAGCCCAAAGTTGGAAACCCTACGGCAACTTTTCATAAAAGCACTAGACGGGTTGCCTTGTTACTCTGTCAGTAGCATTAGAAAAGAGCAGCAGTTCCGCCACACCTTAAAGTTTCACCCAATTTGTGTCAGGGGAGGAGCTTTTGTGAGTCATGGCTCCCTTCTCCAGAAAACTGCAATGGGAGGGCAATCATCGTAATGCTACCCATGTTTCTATGGTGGTGGTGGGACCCCAGGCCAGCCAGGTTGCTTGTCACTTGCTGCTGAGAGCCAGTTGGGTGTAGTGGTTAGGAGTCTGGACTTCTGACGAGCTGGGCTTGATTCTCCGCTCCCCCACATGCAGCCTTGGTGACCTTAGGCTCACTATGGCACTGAGAAAGTTGTTCTGATTGAGCAGTGATATCAGGGCTCTCTCAGCCTCACCCACCCCACAGGGTGTCTGTTGTGGGGAGAGGAAGGGAAAGTGAATGGAAGCCGCTTTGAGACTCCTTCGGGTAGGGAAAAGTGGTTATATAAGAACCAACTCTTCTTCTTCAGTAATATCAGGGCTCTCTCAGCCCCACCTCCCTCACAGGGTGTCTGTTGTGGGGAGAGGAAAGGGAAGGTGAATGGAAGCCGCTTTGAGCCTCCTTTGGGTAGGGAAAAGCGGCATATAAGAACACAACTCTTCTTCTTTTTCTTCTACCCATTGGCTGAAAAAAGCAATCCACGGCCTGCCAAAGCGCAAGTCAAAAGACCAGCAGCAGAAGTCAGACAAATGAAGCTTGTTCGTGATGAAGGTTTAATTTAGATCCGCTCAATTAAAAAGAGGGCGCGCAGGCTGGCGCGAGTTTGCAACGGCTATCGATTTTATGCTGGAGGTGCTACTTTAAAGACCATGCTAATGGGTGGCAGCATAAAGCCAATAGACAAGATGGACGGGAGGGAATAGAAACCCTGCTCACCAATTTACGATGACAGGCTATCAGGGGACTGGAAGTGAACTTCCTTCGGCGCGGGGCCTGGGAGGCAGGGCCTGGGGCCGGCAGTTCAAACTCCATCGGAAAGAGGAGATAATGAGAAGTGAGGCCAGCCTGATCAACATGTTTGAGGGCTTGCCCCCCCCCCCCGCTCCAACCCCCCTCCCCACCCCCGGAACTTCCAAGCAATCAGGCAAATGCAAGAGGAACTGCAAAGGCAGAATTGGACAGCATTGAGAGGGGGCAGAGGAGAGCAACGAGCATGATCCGGGGCCTGGAGACCAAGTCCTAGGAGGAAGGGCTGAGGGATCTGGGAATGTTTGGCCTGGAGAAGAGGAGGCTGAGAGGGGACAGGATGGCTCTCTTTGGATATCTGAAATGCCTTCACTTGGAGGAGGGCAGGGGAAGGTTCCTGTTGGCAGCAGAGGAGAGGACTTGCAGGAATCGCTTTAAACTACATGTAGAACGGTAGCAGCTAGATATCGGGGGTGGGGGTGGAATTCACAGTCAGAGTAGTTCAGCAGTGGAAGGGGCTGCCTAAGCAGGGGGTGAGCTCTCCTACACTGGCGGTCTTCAAGCAGCGGCTGGACAGAGACTTCTCACGGATCCTTTAGGCTGATCTTGCATTGAGCAGGGGGTTGGACTAGATGGCCTGGTTGTGCCCCTCCAACTCTATGATTCTAGGATTCTGTTCTTGCAGATGAAGCTCCACTTTTGGACAGAGGGGGATGTGACTGGGCTGGAACAGTTGGGATGCAAGGCCCAACCAGCAGTCCGTGGACCGATTTAGCAGCTTTGGCCTCATTTAGCTGTCCCCTGATATTAGCCGTCCTCTGTTTTGATCGCTTTCTCTTCTATGATGAGAGGACGGCTTTCCAGTTTTGATTCCCCCCCCTCCGCCCCTTTTGTTTCCACCTCCTGATCATAAAGCAAACCATATAAATAAATAAATAATTAAAAAACCCAATATGCATGTGTGTGCTTTTTAAAAAAGAATCATCAAAACAATTACCAATGCATAATTGATCAAAAGAACAATCGGCCAGGTATACAAAGCACTGTTTGCCACTTTCATTCCTTAATGTTCAAAGAACGCTTTTGGCTGTTGTTGTTTTTTTTACAAAAAATTGGTTTCCGTCCCTGAGGAATTTGCATGCCAGATGAGATATCAGTCAAGTTCAGACAGTGATACTTCAATCCGTTGCAGAACTACGGAGCTGGGACCTATCCACCGTGTACCCCCTTAAGATTGTCAGAGAGGAGAAAGGTGTAGCATAGCCTCTTGCAGTCCAGGCTTTACAGGGTTACTTCAGTGTAAGTGCATTGATTTCAGTGACCTTTGGCTGGAATCCTTCTGCATGGGACTACATGGCCTGCCATTTCCAACAACCCGACCCAGCTATTTTCATCCCCACCCTCACCGCCATAGATTTCATACCATATCCTGGTCATCAATTTCAGTCTTCTCCTATTTTTGCTGCTTCAATAATTCTTTGGCTTCTTTTACAGCATTTCAACAGCCGTTTTGTGCCATGCATAGGCAAAAGCCACGTTGAAAACCTTGCTCCTTTGAACGGACAAAAGGCAGTCGAACCTGGTGTGAAATTAAAGCTCGCAAGCTCATTTCTCTCAAGGGATGCCCTGATAGGTGGATCTTTCAGCTTCTGAAACTTGGACTCGTCCTGAAGGACTCTGAGCCATGAACCAAGAAATGACTTGTTTCAGTTTTATTTTGACCGCGAGCTTTCTGGATGACATTAGGAGCTGTCTGCACCTGAATTTTCCACGTGGGGACAAAACCCCTTACAGGGTTGTTGGGACTGTCGTTAACAACATTTTGAACAGTCAGGAAGCTGCCGTCTAGTCAGGCCCCTGGTCCATTTCAGTATTGCTTACACTGGCTCTCCATGGATAGAATCATAGAGTTGGAAGGGACCATAGAGGCCATCTAGTCCAACCCCCTGCTCAGTGCAGGATCAGCCCAAAGCATCCAGGATAAGCATCTGTCCAGATGCTGCTAAAAATCACCAGTGAGGGGGTGCTCATCACCTCTTTAGGCATTTGATCCCACTGCTGAACTACTATGGCTGTAAAAAATTTGTCCCTGATATCTAGCCGATATAGTTCTCTATATAGTTTAAGCCCATGACTGGGGTCCTCTCCTTTGCTGCCAACAGGAACCTTTCCCTGCCCTCCTCCAAGTGACCACCTTTCAAATACTTCAAGAGAGCCCTCCTGTCCCCTCTCATCCTCCTCTTCTCCAGGCTGAACTTTCCCAGGTCCCTCAGCCTTTCCTCCTAGGGCTTAGACCCCAGGCCCCAGGTCATTCTGTTTGCTCTCCTCTGAACCGTCTCAATTTTGTCCACGTCCTTTTCTCTCATTCCTTCTTCCCAGAGTCTTTTTTTTTAATTGCTGGAACAAACAAAAGAAAAGAGTGGGGGGACTCAGCCCAATATATATCAATAATGTTGAAAAGGTCAAGCTGCCTCAAACAAAAATTATGAAAATATTTATTTATTCTATAGTGAACGCAGGGCGAAAATTAAAAACAAGAGGTCTGAACTCTGAACATCAGACTTCTTAAGACATCAAAATGAGTTTGCATAAAATTGTAGTAATGTCACGCGTGCAATAAATTGTTTCACAGATACCATTGATGAATGTATCCCGCCAGCTTTTGAACTCTGCGGAATCAAGGGGGGAAACAGAGGGCAGTGGGGACAGGAGGAAGGCATGAGATTTCATTGGAATTGTTGTTGTTAATTGTTATGGTGGTGTCACAGAGGCTGACAGTAAGAAAGGCTGGATTTTAGCTGGGTCCAAGAGGGGAGGGACACCGAGAAATCTTGCCCATGGAGAGCCATAGAAAAAAGATTTCCCTCTCTCTGTCTTTCTTCTGCTAAGCCGCAAACATTTTTTGTCGTGACTACAAAACCCACGATGCACTGTGATTGTAAGAAAAGTAGGCATGCGTAAAAGCCAGTGTTTTTGCACCTTTAAGAATACAAAACAGTTATCAGAGTCAGGTGCAAACATGCCTGAAGAGCAGGTTGTCCCAAAAGAAGGGGGGGGGGCTCCAAGAAGTGTCACACCAGAAGATAAGAAATGCAGCGAGAAAATATAATTAAAATTATGAAGAGGTGAAAGATCGCTCCAGCAACGTTCTCGTGCCACAGTTCTGCGCATGTGCGCAGTGCAGAGCTGGGGAGCAGGCCTCAGGTTCAGGAAAACTTCTATTTTCTTCTTTGTAACAAAAAATAGTAATAAAGCCCCCAACCCAAATATTAAGTTTCCAATTCTTAGGGCTGTGAAGGTATTCTCGAAAGCCTGCAAGCAAGATCGAGCAGAAATGAGAAGCGTAGCTGTTTCTCTTCCTTCATCCTCAAAGCAACAGATCAAGTTATCTCTTTCAGTCTGGCTGGCTTGGTCAAGGTCGTCCATGAGAGCATCTAGCTGTGCACAGCCTTGATTTCGTGTCACGGCCCGGTCCGATATTCTCTCCACCCGGCAATTCATCACTTAAAAGGAAGAGAGCCGCCTAGCTCTCAAATCCCGCTCACTGCTCAACATTTCTTGCCCGTCTTTTCACTCTTTCTTCTCTCTCTCTCTCTCTCTCTCTCTCTCTCTCTCTCTTGCTCTCTTGCTGATGCATCTGCCATCCAGACTCTTTAAAATTCTCTCCATAATTGGCTGGGTTTCAGACCTGTATGGAAGCACCGGGACTGTGCGGCTGTTCCAGAGTCCCACTTTTGTTCTTCGACCGATCTTATCAAGGCGCCAGATGTCACCCAGCTGCTTGAACATTGTGATTCCCTTTGCAACCGCCACCTTAGTTCCTTCCATCACAAACCGTTCCCACAGCATCAATAAGCCGGCATGTAAACCGACGGAAGGCGCACGTGCGCGGCAAATGCGCCTGGGTAAATTTGCCTTCAGTTCCCCAAAGTGGGTAAAACGTCACACAGAACGGCACAGACATTGGCATTGCCTTGCTGGACCAGACCGAGGGGTCCGACCAGGTTAGGGTGGCAATTCCCAGAACAGCTCATCAGATGCTTCCGGGAAGCTTCGACTCAGAGCATGAAAGCCAGAACCTCCCGCCAAGGAGGACGTGTAAATATTTTTATATTTTATGCACTTTTCTAGACAGATAAAGAAGCATGGTTGTTCCTAGCTCTGGGTTGGGAAATACCTGGAGATTTTGGGGGTGGAGCCACAAATGGGTGGGATTTGGGGTGGGGCGGGACCTCAGTATTGTAGAATGCTATGGAGTCCACCCTCCAAAGCAGCCATTTTCTTTGGGGAAACCGATCTCATTCATATGGAGATGAGCTATAATTCTAGGGGATCCCCAGGTCCCACCTGGGAACTGGCATCCCTACCCTAGTATTTAGATCTCCTGCCTCTGAAATCTGAAAGGGGTTTTGTGCATTTCTCCTGGGTGCTCATTCTCAGTTCTCCTTGTTGGTGGGCAAATCGTTTGCTTCTGTCCTGGCCAGACTTATGCTCCCAGCTGCTCTCCTCCTTGAAAGCTTCACTCTGGCATTGCTAGGCCCACCCCAGCAATGACCAGCTGGTGCCACAGAAGGTTTACCAACATTCCAGGTATTCTGACTGATTGCATTCCAACATGGATGCTTGCGAAGAAACCGTAAACACACAAGCCTCAAGAGAAGAGAGAAGGGGGTCAGACTGGAAGGGCTGCAAATTGGTTTGCTTGGTCCTCCACATATGTTGTTGGCCTGTGGTGGACGCCTTCAACATCCGAAGATGAAGTACAACGAACCAGACATTATGGAGGAGAATTAGACATGAGGCTGCCATTTTTTGCTCAGTACTATGTTCATTTGTAACATGTAAGTCCAGCGTTGCCAACCTCCAAGTGACAAATTGGGATCTCCTGCTATTATTCCTGATCTCCAGGCAAACAGGATCTGTCCCTCTAGAGCAGGGGTAGTCAACCTGTGGTCCTCCAGATGTTCATGAACTACAATTCCCATGAGCCCCTGCCAGCAAATATGGCCACTTTGGAGGCTCAACCTGATGTCATTTTATCCTGCTGAGGTCTCTCCCTACCACAAATCCCGCCCATTCCTGGCTCCACCCCCAATATCTCCAGGTATTTTTGAACCCAGAGCTGGCAACCCTGTATTCTAAGTTGTGTGTTAGAGGGGAGGGAGGGAGGGAGAGGGAGGGAGGGAGGGAGGGAAGGAAGGAAGAAATCTTAGCCTCCCTTGAAGTTCTTAAAGGAACCCAATTTAGAAGGGAGTTAATTTAGTAAGCTTTCCAATCTGTACATGATCCTCACCAAGGCCCCTCAACCGTCTTCCTTATAGTGGCAAGATAAAAAAAGAGAGAGAGACAGGGGGAGGGAGACCAGCTTGCTAGTTCCTTATCTTAAGTAATAATAGGCTCAAACATATCTCCTCAAATGGTAATCCAAAGCGAATCATTCTCCATAATTGTTTCTCAACTTCACGTACGGCTGGAGGAATAATGGCTGCACAATTCCCATAAAAACCTGATCGCAATCTATGAGTTACAGAGCAAACCCTCCGAGATAATTGGTGCAGGCTCAAAATGATAAACATGTCAAGATTATGATTTCTTTTCCTTTCCCCCCCCCCACCAAAAAAAAAATGAAATGAATATGTGATTGGAAAGGCAGTGCAATGGGGAACACCAGTCATATCCCCACGATCTGTCATCTAAATTGGCTTATAATTTGAATGCGTTCATATTTATAGGACTTGTTCGGAGGCAGGTGAGACCAAACAGCCACAGACGTCACACGCATGACTCCTTCCCCCCTCTCTCCCTCCCTTCCCACCAAGGATTGTCAAATGTTTTAACAATGGAAGGAGCTGAGACATGAGGGCACTGCCATGATGTCATTTCCTGGGGGGGGGGGAGACGCTGGAGGTGACATCAGTCCCTTCTAGGAATTGCTGGAAACAACCATAGGGATATCATAACAAAGCAATAGCATCAAGATCCAGACATCAGGGGAATTGCAGTCCAAGAAACACAGATCAGTGTAATGTTTGCATGGGTTTTTCTCAGAATTTTGGCTTTGGTCCTTCAGCATTCCTCTCCTCTCCCCCATCCTGTTCCTGCAGCCTGCAGGAATTCCCCGGGAGAGTTGTCTGTAGAAACCAAAGTTGCTGAACTGTGAACAAAAGTAACGGGTCTTCTTGTATGCAACTGTTGCTGTCGCCAACCTGATATCTCCCTGCAGATTTCCTGGAGAGCAAAGGAGGCAGTGCAGCAACGGGGGTGAACCGCTCCCTGCTTTGTTAAGCAACCCTGAATCCGGTAGATAGGGTGGGGTTTAGAGATCAGCTCCCCTGGAGAAAATGGCTGCCTCGGAGGAGAGAGTCTATGGCGGGGGTGGGCAAACTGTGGCCCTCCAGATGTTCATGGACTACAATTCCCATGAGCCCCTGCCAGCGAAGGTCACACCTCTGGACAGTGTCAGCAGAGTCGTTTCCCCACAATGCAGAACTCCTCAACCTTCTTTCTGCCACGTCGCCCTTCTAGAGCTCCTCTGTTTTCTCAAACGCTTCCCCACCTCAGCAACCACCATCTGCCTGGCAGGTGAGCAGATGGAAATTCTCATGTGCATCTCACTGCTGAGCATCAGAACCCCGAGGCTCTCGGCAAAGGGATAAATAAAGATCATTAAACTGGCATTAGAGGGAAAATCCTGTTGGGGGCGGGGAGGGTGCAGGAAACCCCAATAAAATATAATTCAAATTGGGAGGTGGGTGTTGTAGTTTTAGCCATTTCTCCTTGGATGAGTTCTGCTGGACTCCCTCTTGCTCTGCACTTCTATCCTGCCAAGCTGTCCCATGAAAACATAATTTGGAATCCAGAGCTTAGGGTTGCCAACCTCCAGGTAGTGGCTGGATATCTCCTGCCATTACAAATGATCTCTGGGTGACAGAGATCTGTTCCCATGTAGAAAATACCTGGTTTGGAAGGAGGACTCAGCATTATATCCCAAAGAAGTTTTGAGACTTTTGGACTAGATTCATCCCTAGGTCCCTAGGGCTGAATGGGAGTAGTTTTTGACTCGGGGTCTGCTGTGGTTGGGATCAAGAAAATTCGGTACTGAAATTCAAGCCCTCCAAAACAGGCGAAGACCCAGATGGGCTCCTGTCCCCTCAGTCCTTGAGCTATTTTGACAGGGTGGGGAATGTCAACTTATGCTGTGATTTGAGGGCTGAAGGAAAGTGCCTTGCAAGGAGTCTTGCCATGTGCCCACTTGTAACAAGTAATGCCTTGCCCTCTTCCCCAGTTCCCCGCCCTGGGGAAACTGAGGAATGGAAGAAACACATGGCTGGGAAATGGCCTCCATAGCGATGATCTAGGAATTTCCCCACATCTTGACGGTCTTTACCCTAGAGATCAGAGGAATATCCTAGAACATCGCCAGGTTGTGACATCACATCCTTCTCAAACTCCGCCTTTCCCAGGCACCATCCTCAAATCCCACTTACTGGGGCAATGGCGTCAAACCAGACTACACGCCACAGGTGGCTGCTCTCCAGACTGTATCCTCTTCTTGGTTAGGAGTTAATAACATGGATTGGCAATGCCCCTCCCTCTAGTACCCTCCCTCCCCATCCCCACTGGGGGTTTTCTTCTCAGCCAGTGAAGCAGCCCCAAATGACGGCTCTGACAGACTCTCTGCAGCAGGCCGCAGTGACTCCTGACAGGTTTATCAGCAGCCAGGCTTGTGGGCAACGAGATGTAAAACATGCGTTTCATTCCTGGAGCAGACGCTCCTGGTCAGGAGCGCTTAGACGTTTCAGCAGACAACTTCAGAGGCAGGACCCTCTCCGAAAGAAGTGGCACTTGCCTCACACAGGGCAGGGGCTTTTCTCTGAGCCCCGAATTGTCTAGCACTAGGCCTGGCCACACACCACCCCCAGGAAGAATGGAGTTTCATTGTCCCCAAAGAGTAGGTGGCCAATGGGAAGCTCTTAGGTAGTGCGAGGGAAAATATATTGCATCAATGCACTTTGTTTGGTGCATATTTGTAGTGATTGTGTTGTTTTGCAGCTCAACTTTTGTGTACTTAAAATAGAGTCCCAAAGAGCACAAAGGGGCATACTTTCTAGTAAATGTGCCTGGGATTCCTAAATATCTTGTTACTGCCTCCCCCTCCCCCCCCACCAAGCGATGTTAAGGACCACTTGGCTTTGTGTCATCTGTGCTCCCTCTTCACACTTCCTCCTTCAGATGTTATGGAGGGGGGGGGGGGTTAGGAGGCTGAGTTTACTGCCGAGTTCCTTAGGATTTTTGATCCTTGCTAGGTGATTTTTATGTCCTAGTGTATTTTAATGGGGTTTTATTTCATTGTGGACAAATTGTGTCCTGCCACAAGCTGGTTCCAGCAGTGATTGGAAATAAATCTAAATAATAATAATAAATCTAAATAATAATAACAATAATAATGTTCACATTGTAGTTCTAAACCACCTGCCTTCTCAGTTTGCAATTTGGCCACCTCTGATTCATCCTGTTTAAAGTGCAGGGATGGGCAACTTGGCTCGGAGAGGTCTGAAAAATGCCCGGATCGGCATTGGTTCAGGCACTTTTGGGTTGCTCAGAACCAGACTGAGCGTCCCTAGTGCTTCAGTGCTATAGCGGAGATGACTCAATGGTTTGCAGAAAATAGCACGATGAAGAAGAACAAGGGGTGGGGAAGCAAGATGCTCTAGGGCAGGGGTAGTCAACCTGCGGTCCTCCAGATGTTCATGGACTACAATTCCCACGAGCCCCTGCCAGCAAATGCTGACAGGGGCTCATGGGAATTGTAGTCCATGAACATCTGGAGGGCCGCAGGTTGACTACCTCTGCTCTAGGGGCATTTTTTTGCACCCCACAGCAAGACAGAAGCACAGCGAAGGGAAGGAAGAGGTGTCCCTCAAAAGTTGCTCAGCCATGATGCAAGGGGGGGTTGCAAGAAGAAGGGAATGAATTCTGCCAGCAGCCGGTCACTGAAATGAGTCTGTCTGAAATGACAGGAAAATCCATTAGCGACCAGTTACTAAAAGGGAATACAAAGGCCGCTTGAAAGCGGCCGGCGTGCGGTAGAGAAGACACGCCCGGCCGGCAGTGGCAGACCGGTGGAGTGGCAAGAAATGACCAATATATAGGCGTGCATTTCTACCTGGGTGTGAATCAACTCCCCGTCCTCTTATCTAAAACCTCTCTGTTAGCATCAAGGGAAAAATCCACGGAGGGTGTGAGGCTGTAAATCCCACGCTCCAAAATCTCCCCCTCTTGGATTCTTTTGAGCTCTTGGGGGAATTGAGCAGGATAATATCTGCCCACTTTCACCTTTAACTGAGACACTTATAGCAGGGTTGGTCAAACGGTGGCTCTCCAGATGTCTAAGGACTACAATTACCATGAGCACCTGCTGGCAGGGGCTCATGGTAATTGTAGTCCATGGACATCTGAAGAGCCGCCATCTCTCTCTCTCTCTCTCTCTCTCTCTCTCTCTCTCTCTCTCTCTCTCTCTCTCTCTCTCTCTCTCTCTCTCTCTCTCTGACTTCTATGGTATCCCAAATAGCTTGGGACCAGAATACCTGAACAATCACCACGTCCCACATAAAGCTGTGAAGCCACTACAGAAATCCTGCTTCAGGTGACCCTGTCTTCTAACATAAGTAGGGCCGCTAACCTCCAGGTGCGCTTACAAACCCCCCCATTACTACAATGGAACTCCAGCTGATAGAGATCAGTGCCCAATGGCCACTTCTCAAGATGGCATTAAACCCCATTAAAGTGTTCCCCCTCCCCCCAGCCCTACCCTCCTGGATTTTTTCTGATACACTCCTCCAGTTCCTGATAGGCTCATTGGAGACTTCCTGCTCTTTTGCATACACTTCCTTCCTGCTTGCTAACAGAAGAATTTGAATGAAGATAACCAAGCAATTAGAGTGCCTGGTCTCTCTCTCTTCTTTCTACACCAAGTTGTTTCTCTCCTAAATAAAAGCCTGGTGCTTCTCTCCTCCTGACATATCTAAAATCTGCCCACAGTTTTAGGCAAAATGGAGTCCCCGGGGGACCTGACATTAAGGGCACCCTCTCTTTGGTTCTCCACCGCCTCTCTCAGTTGGCTGGACCAAGTTCTGTTCCAGCCTCATTGATCCTCTTTCAGTCCTATCTAGAGCTCGTCTTGAGTCACAGTCTGCCTTCATGTTGCGTGGGACCTGGAGACCTTTCGCTAATCTCATTCAAAGCCTTTGAGCTTCCCATCGGAACCTTCTTAGATGTTTCTTCCAGGCAGAAACCTCCAGTGTCACCTTGAATTGGGCATACTTTGCCTACAGCTCTAAGGCTTTCAGATCTCATGGATTGGACAGAGATGGATCCAGCGCAAAACTCAAATTCTGCTGTGCCTTGTGAACAGGCCAGTCTTATGTTCCACGGCAATCTACCCTGGTACCTGCCTCGCCAGCTACCTCTTCTCCTCGGATGCAATACAGGATCTGTTGGCATTAACCCAACTGCAGCTTGGCCAAGCTGGCTGAAGCCAAGAGACTTCTGGGGGTTCAGCAGCAGCGGTGATGGCTAGACGCCCACCCCTCTGCCTGCTAATAAATCCACCTTTTAAGAGAAAGTTCATTAACATACGATTAGACCGGAGACCATGGACAGAGGCCCCCTCGGGCTCGAGGCATCTGCTCCTGTCTAGCTGTCCCTTTCCCTCTGATTTAGCCTGCCAGTGGGTGTCAGGAGCAGAGACAATTTGGTCAGGCCTCCTGTTTGCACTTGCAAGCAGGCAGCGATTTGCATATGGCATGGGCTCCGTGAAGCAGGGAGGAAGCTGAGCAGATTTATAATGCTCCAGGAGACCTTGGCGAAAGAGTAGGAGGGGAAGGAGGCGCAGGGCAATTTCCTAGCGGCCTGGCAGCACCGAGGCTCTGGCCAGGGGCACGAAGGCATTCAAAGAGCATGTTAGGAAAGAGATAAGCTCATGGCTGCAGAAAGGGTGGCAGGGAGCAGGGCATCATGTTAAGAACAACGCCATGATGGGCAACTTAAAAAGGGATCTCTGCATCAGGCATTCTGACTCTCTCTGTCCCATCACATGTAGCATTTACGAGAGCCAAGACATTGTCCAGCTGCCTCATGGGCAGCCAATCGATTTTATTTTGTGATCTTGAGCTATGCTATTAAAAAAAAGAGGGAGATTGAAATGACAACTCTTCACGTTGTTTATATTCTGTAAATATCTGTCATGCAGCCAGGAAAAGAAACAGTACGGTGTTAGGGTTGCCAGCTCCAATTTGGGAAATACCCGAAGGAGTCCACCTTACAAAGTGAACATTTTCTCCAGGTGGATCTCTGCCATCTCGAAATCGGTTGGAACAGTGAGAGGTCTCCAGCCACCTATTGGAAGTTGGCAAACCTATGTGCTATAGATCAATCCTGTGAGATCTCAGAAGCTGCATCAATACTTGGAAGAGAGACCACCAAGGAAGGCTCTGAAGAGAAACGCCATGGCCAACCACCTCTTCTTCTCACCTGCCTTGAAGGTCCCTTGATGGGGTCACCATAAGTTGGAAGCTAACCAGGGTGGACACTTGGAAGGGAGACTACCAAGGATGGCTCTGAAGAGGAAGACCATGGCCAACCACCTCTGCTTCTCCCTTGCCTTGAATGTCCCTTGCTGGGGCTTTTGTGAGGGAGATGTGACTTGTTGGCACATCACACACACACACACACACACACACACACACAGATAGAGACAGAGACAGAGACAGAGACAGAGACAGAGACAGAGACAGAGACAGAGACAGAGACAGAGAATGGATGGAGAGATTCTTTTCTCCCTCTCCCCAAATACTGGAGCAATTATCATGGGGCTGGAGCACCTTCCCCATCAAGAAAGGCTGAAGAGTCTGGGACTTTTCAGTTTAGAAAAGAGACAGCTAATGGGGGTCATGGTAGAGGTTAGAACATTGTGCTTGAGGTAGAGAGAGTGGTCAGAAAGAATTATTCTCTCTCTCTCTCCTGAAAGGCTAGCACTCAAGGGAATCCATTGAAGGTGATTGGCAGTAGGTTCCTGATGGACAAAAGGAAATACTTCCTTACACAGAGCTAGTGATTAAAAGGTGGGCTTCGCTGACAGAGGATGTAGTGATGGTCACAGGTGCAGACCACTTGGAAAGGGAATGAGATAGATGAACAGGGGATAGGCCTATCAGTGGCTACCAGCCGTGGTGACTAAAGGGAGCCGCAGTGTTACGAGGAAGTAAACTTCTGAATACCAGTGCCAGTTACCCTTTCAGGAAACTGTTGTGAGACTCCTTCAGGTAGAGAAAAGCCAACTCTTGTTCTTGTTCTTTTTCTCCTTCTTCTTGTTCTTGTTCTTCTTGTTCTGCTATCAAGAAACCCCAGGGTTTCACGAAACCCTGGTTGAGAAAGCCTGGGCTAGTGATCAAGGGATCACTTCTGGTGACTACTCCAGGGAAGCTTCAGCATCAAATTTTGCTTGGAAGATTAAGGAAAAGCTTAGCCAGGCTGGCAGGCATTTAGGTTAACCCTTCCTTTAGCGGCACGCTTCCTTGGTGTTTTGTCGCTCCCCAACCTCTCGTTTTATTTACAAACATGCCTTTGATGTTTTGACTGCTCCTTGAGAAACGGCAGTCAACGGCTGCACAATTCGGTTTGATCTATGAGTCAGAAGGTGATAGGAACAGCTTGCTCTCTGCGGGACAGACAAGACAGGCCGGCAAACTCAGGAGCACCTAGCATGTTTGGATTCTAACAGGTTGCAGACAGACATCATGTTTTGTAGAAATGCATGTAACAACTTCAGTGTGTAACAACATAGCCTTGGGATGTGGGGGGGGGGGCAAAAGTACTCAGGAGACACCCACCCACTGCATTCTCAAGAGGCACTTGTGGTTCTGAAATTTTGGGGAGGGGCTGTGGTTCAGCAGTGGTGGAGCTTGGGACCACAGCGGAGGCTCCTGATGCATGGTTCATAGGGGAAATGAGTTGTGTCCTGGGTGTAAACGGTACGGAGCTTTTATTCCAACCCCAGGTCGACTCAGTCCCTGCCCTCTACACAGAATGCGATTTCCGTTTGGATTTGGGGCAATTTAAATTTTCCTTCTGCAGCAAGAAGGATTGATCCGGAGTGACCCTAACTTTATTGTGCAATATCTTAGAGTGCTTTCAATCCTGTATATATTTTAAAATCGCATTGTTTTGAATTTGAGCTCTCCTCTGTGGTAGAAAACCCATGATTGGCCACAGGTGGTCATGTGACAAACTTGCCTTAAAGGAGAAGCCCCTAATTTCTCTCTTCTGTCTGTCTTGGATTTTTTTTCTGCCTTCTTCAATCCTCTTCCGCCCCCCTTTTCAAGAAAAGAAAGGATTTTTTCCTACCTCCTCTGACTTCTTGGATCCTCTCCCCCACTTCAAGAAGACAAAGAAAGAGTCCCCATTTGCCTCCCCCACTCTTCTGAGCCTCCCTAACCACGTGCAGAAGACTTTCCTGTTTCAATGGGGAGGGGGGGGAGGAAGACTCGAGTTCAAAGCGATCTGAATTCAACAGGATTGACAATGGAATAAACAAAGTAAGTGCAGACAACTCAGCAAAGGAAGTTTGGACCCAAGCAGAAAGATATCTAGCATTGGGATGTGGGCAGAACTCGGCCCGTCACCTAACCGTGTTCTGCCAAGGTATGCTGTTTGCTATGGGGGGGGAGGGGGATGTGAAGTAGAAAAAAGTACACACTTCTTAAACAATACAGTTATCTAATCAAGATCTTGGGGTTGCAGGTGACATCATTTTCCTATTTTCAAATTAACGGGATGCGAGAGAAATGGACACACTAACTTGATGTTTACAGGCTGCACATAAAAGTCCTTCAGTGCTTCTTCAGACAAAGTCATCCATCACAAAAGGCACATGGAATTCAATGGCCATTAGCGTTTGTAAAGAGCCCCAATAATTGATTAAAAGAGCACATCTTTTAAAAATAACACTCCCTCCCTCCCTCCCTCTCTCTCTCTCTCTTCTTTCTTTTATTCTCATACACTCAGGCATGCCTGCCATTTCAGCAAAACTCCAGCGTACAATCTGACATTCTGATAAAAAAGGGATACTGCATCTATGCTGCTTACCGGCTAGTCGGATTTGGCAGCTGTTTAAAAGATTCCAGCGTCGTGCAATTTGAGTTTTGCTTAGCATGACACCAAAGTGCCCCCGACGATACACAGATGAGATTGAAAGGAGTCCAGATAGGCAGAATACAGATGATTTCTGAAACAGTCCTCTTGTAGAAGAGCTTTATTCGGGGGCACGGTTCAATTCCGTTTGAGACGAAGTAATGCTGGATAGTGCCTTGCCGAAGAAATCCCTGGTTCAGTTATTATACGCTCAAGGCTGCCAGCGAGTTTTCATTTCAAGCAAGTTTTCAAGGCTCATTTGAAAGTACCAGTTTGGGCAAAGCCGCTGAAAAATTTCCAGGGAAGTAAAAAGAATCTGATCGTCGTAGCAAAATTTCTCAGGTGCTTCTGAAGTTCTTTGCTCCTGAATTTCTGAGTTGGAAGTTTAGACAGTTCAGACTCATGGAGGAGAGGTGCATCGGTGTCCCCTAACACTGGTGACTAAAGGGAACTAAAGGGACTAAAGGGAATTAGGCAAGTGTTCTTTCACAGAAATTTAGAGCAATAAGCCTCTGAATAGCATCATGGGAAGGCACCAGCCTCCATACCAAACTGTGGCTCTCCTGATGTCCTTGGACTACAATACCCATGAGCCCCTTGAATTGTAGTCCATGGACATCTGGGGAGTCACAGTTTGGCCACCCCTGCTCTGTACCCTGTCGTTGGCCCTTCCCATGGAATGGTCTGGCCACTGAAAAAGGAGACAAAAACCCAACCTGAGAAAACAACCTGAAGGTCGAGTGACAAAATGTATTAAAATTAAAACATGAATATTTATTAGGTGCACATTAAGAAGATTAAAAGCAACATGGAAACATGAAAATCCAAGTCTGTGCAATGCTGCACATAGGGTCTCAATGGTCGCACATGGTATGACCATAGACCAGTGGTTCTCAACCTTCCTAATGCCGTGACCCTTTAATCCAGTTCCTTATGTGGTGCACCCCCAACCATAAAATTATGCAAGGGTTCTTTCACAGAAATTAAACCGAAACTGACCAATGGCATGAAGATCCCTTGTTCATCATTGTAGAGCAATTGGGTCCCCCCCCCCCCCGAGGTTTCTCAGTTCAGTTCTGCCTCTTGTCCCACCATGCCGATCTTGCTCTTTTCCACTGCTCCAGACAGATGAACGCTCTATCTCGAACTACTCCACAAGGCTGTTGTGTGGATGGCACCCCCCACAAGCTGCTTGCCCTGCCGTGACCCCTGTGAAAGTGTTGTTTGACCCCCAAAGGGGTCCCGACCCCAAGGTTTAGAACCACTGCCATAGACCAAACATGTTTTGACACAAAGGGTCTTCATGGGCGATCAAATAAAATGTATGTATACACAGAATGATGCAATATTACAATAAGACCTGGTTGGGTGGGCATCTGGAACTTCTCGGTGAGCGGTATCGTATTTGGTTAAGGGGTAAGTGGATGGAGAGTAGGCGGGGCCGGGCCGGGCCGGCAAAGCAGCTTACGTTCGCCTTCCCTTTCCTCTCCCCACAACAGACACCCTGTGATGGAGGGGAGGCTGGGAGAGCCCTGATATTACAGAAGAAGAAGAGTTGCTTCTTATATGCTGCTTTTCTCTACCCAAAGGAGTCTCAAAGCGGCTTACATTTGCCTTCCCTTTCCTCTCCCCACAACAGACACCCTGTGAGGGAGGGGAGGCTGAGAGAGCCCTGATATCACTGCCTGGTCAGAACAGTTTTATCAGTGCCGTGGCGAGCCCAAGGTCACCCAGCTGGCTGCATGTGGGGGAGCGCAGAATCTGCCATGCCAGATTAGAAGTCCACACTCCTAACCGCTACACCAAACCACTACACCCAGACAAGCACAAACTTCTACACCATCGGCTTTAATTCTTAGGACTTTGAATACTTAACGGCCATTAGCAATTTGTCTGGGGTGTGTGATAACAGCAGCCCCAAAATACACACAGCCCTGTGAATGGCCCAGGATTCCGATAAGGAGGAATTGGACGGGGGTTTCCCGAAACTGTCCAACAAAACCACCCAGGCAATATTTCCAGAGCAGCTCGGCTGGAAGAGCAATTCACCCATGAACGATAAGGAGGCAGCTTTGCTTGTTGAGTAATTCCCCTGGCTTAGCGCCCGAGATGCAAGCCCTTTTTGATATTCAGGTAACTGAACGCCTCCTCTGCACACACAAAGATTCTATCTTGTTCTTACCGGTGTGGGACATTGACTTTGAGAATATCAAAACCACCTCTACGCCTGCAGCGCCTCTTCTCCCTAAACAAAAGGGACAAAGATTGAGTGAAGTATGACAGTAAAAGGAAGATATTTTCTTCCATCAAGATGGGGGAATTAGCTCCCGTAATAAACAAGCCAGGCTAGAAGAATGTATAATAAGAACCTTTTCATGTGCTTCCGTCGGAAAGCTACAGGACTCCTGGGGAATGCGGTGCGGCCCTTTGAGCAAGCGAGATGGGAAGAAGGTGAGAGGCCGGATTCTGCTATGGCCAGGGAGGGTGTAAAATCCCTCCGTTTTTAAGTCGATGAAGAGCCAAACTAGATGAGGTTGCAGCCAGCTGCCATGTCAGAACTGGGTTGCTCCTTGAGCAGCTCAAAATCTTGTTGCTCAGACTCCCCTCTCTTCTAAAAACAGTTCGCCAGACATTTGGGGCGGCCGCAGGATGGGGGAAGCAGACAAGACATGTTCCATGAGGAGCAATCCTTGTGCCTTTGGAAATGTCTAGCATGGATCTCAAACCAATAAATACTTCTTCTCGCACAAGTTCAGAGTTTCTCTCTTCTCTTGCTCATTGGGCCAAGTTCAGGCATGAGAATAAATTAGGTTTGGGTGGGGGGGGCAGAATCACAGTAATCTTACCATAGAGTTTCTGGGTGATTTCTAGAGCTGCCCTTGTAGGTTCTGAGTAGCTCTTGTACTTGTCAGGAACTCTATGATCAAACGTTTCTATACGTTTATGAGGGCTACTGTTTCCTTTTTCCTTTTTCATCCCCAGGATGATCACACCCACAATAACCAGTTCCCAGTTCCCAATTAAGTTAGCATCGGCAAGCAAAAGGCCAACTTTTCATGGTCTCCTGACAGCATGGTGTCATGATTAAGAGCAGCGGCTTCTAATCTGGCCAGCTGGGTTTGATTCCCCATTCCTCCACATGCAGCCGGCTGGGTGACCTTGGTCTTGTCACAGCCCTAATACTGCTGTTCTGACCGAGCAGGAATATCAGGGCTCTCTCAGCCTCAACTCCCTCACAGAGTGTCTGTGGTGGGGGGAGAAGAAGGGAAGGCGATTGTAAGCCACTAAGAAGAAGAAGAAGAAGAAGAAGAAGAAGAAGAAGAAGAAGAAGAAGAAGAAGAAGAAGAGTTGGTTCTTATATGCCGCTTTTCTCTACCCGAAGGTGGCTCAAAGCAGCTTCCAATACCTTCCCTTTCCTCTCCCCACAACAGACACCCTGTGAGGGAGGTGAGGCTGAGAGAGCCCTGATATCACTGCTCAGTCAGAACAGCTTTATCAGTGCTGTGAGGAGCCCAAGGTCACCCAGCTGGCTGCATGTGGGGGAGTGCAGAATTGAACCGGCATGCCAGATTAGAAGTCCGCACTCCTAACCACTACACCAAACTGGCTCTCTCTGAGACTCTTTCATTTAAAAAAAATCATGACATTCTTCCATAGTGGTTGAGGAAAGATAACCACGTCCCTCAATCTCAAGACAGGAATTTACAACCTAACAAACAAAGGCAGATGTTAATAGTCCAATGAAACGTCGCAAGGGCCCTGTCAGCTCCCAATGAATTGTTTGTGCTTCATGAACTCGTATGGAGACTAAAAGGCCTCTTTCCCTTATTCCAAAGGAGTCGACCAGTGATGAAAAAGGGAAGGCAGCCTTTCTGCACAGCTATTTATATAAGGAATTGGTGTGGGGCTCTAATGCGTGCCGCTATTTTGTCAGCTATTAAAATTCCCCATCTCATACCAAGCATTTCTGGCAGGTGAAAGTTTGCTTTCCCACAATTTAACAATTTGCATTTATGTAGCCGAAAGGAAGAAGGTTATTAATTTCTTGCATTTCTTTTCCTTTCATGACTTGTAAAGTAGTGTGTGTGTGGGGGGGGGGGGGGAGAATCATATATATGGAAGACCTTGAGTTACATTTAGAGTTGCCAGCTCTGCCTGGGCAAATACCTGGTGATTTAGGGGGAGAGTGTGTGGAAGGCGGGGGGGGGGGTTTCTCAATAGAGCATAATACCATGCAAGGCAGCCACTTTCTCCAGGCGAACTGATCTCTGTCATTGGGAAACAGGGATGCCAGTCCCCAGGTGTGACCTGGGGATTTCCTGGAAGTACAGGTCATCTCCAGACTAAAGAGATCAGTTCCCTTGGAGAAAATGGAGACCTTGGAGGGTGCAATCCATAGCACGATACTCCTCTGAGGACACTTCCCACCCCAAATCCTGCCGACTCCTGTTTGCACCCCCATGAACATAAGAAGAGCTCTCCTGGATCCGACCAGTGGTCCATCTGGTCCAGCTTCCTGCCTTCATACGGTGGCCACCCAGTCTCCACCACCCTCTGAGGAAGCATCTTCCAACCATGAACCACCTTCCCATCAGGAAATACTTTCTAGTATTGAACTGCAGCCCCCTTTCCCGTAATGTGAACCCATTGCTCCTAGTCCTTGTCTCGAAAGCTGCAGCAAACAAGCTGGTCCCCTGGTAACTGGTGGACTATAAAGTTCCCGTCTGAATGAGAGAAACACTGTTTTTCCCCCTTCTGGCTTAAGGGAGAGAAGCTGCAGGAACTCTCTCTGGACTTGTCTAATGTCACAATAAAGGTAAAGAAATCAAAAAAGCCACCACCACAAGCTGCCAATGTACTATAAAGCAGGGGTAGTCAACCTGTGGTCTTCCAGATGTTCGTGGACTATAATTCCCATGAGCTCCTGCCAGCAAGCGCTGGCAGGAGCTCATGGGAATTGTAGTCCATGAACATCTGGAAGACCACAGGTTGACTACCCCTGCTAAAAAGCATTCTCTGATGACTGGCAGCTTAATGGCCTCTTGTGTTTCCCCCCCCCCCTTCCTCTCTCAGCTCCAGTTTGGAAAATGAAACCCCCTCTTTGATCTGTGTTCAGCACAGGGATAAATTCAGAGGTGGGAAGCAGCCAGACGGTGTGAGGTGTTGGCCAGGATCAGACAAGAGCTGTGTCAGTTGTTGCTTCTCCATTCCCCTCCTTCCCATCTCTTCTGGGCATCCGTCACTGGTAACAAAACAAAAACAAGAGCCCCAGCTGCCAACATACCTAGAAAACTCTCTCCAATGACTGAAAGTCTAATGACCCCTAGTTCCCCCCTCCCCTCCCAGCCACAGTTTGCAAAACGAAATAATGTCGCTCCTTAAGCAGCCCTGCTGCTCTGCTACAGGCGACGGCGGCTTTCCCAAATCTGTCAACCAGGAACCACAGGCATAAGGCCACCGTCCAGAAGACATTAGCCGGTCTCACCACAAGCGATTAGAGACGCTGCCAAAGTGCGTAATCCCAGGGCTCGGAATCCGAGCTCCTGCAGTTCTAATGCTCGCCTTTGATAGGAAGGTGAGCATTACAGATGAGAGTTCTTCTCTGGCTCAGCTGCTCCAAGACAGATGGGGGGGGGAACCTACTCCTGCCTGCCATTTATCCGGCCCTGCTTACCTTGCGGGCACTTTGGAAGTGGCAGGAAGGTGGCAGCATAGACCTCCAGCCAGGTGGCCAGGTTGGCCAAGGGTCAAATGAGGGTGGGTGGGCAGAAGCATAACACACTCTCTTTATATTATTATCATCATCATCATCATCATCATCATCATCATCATCATCATCATCATCATCATTTTCTCTCTCTCTCTCTCTCTCCCCCCATCTTCCCCCTTTCCTGGTTACTCAGATGCTGCTTCAACTGTACCCAAAGTCCTGAGGAGCAGCTTGGGAAATTGGTGGTAGAAGGTGCGGTCATGTCTTTTTAATGATTTTTAAACATTTTCATTTGTATGGGGATTTCATTCATAGCTGTTGTAAGCCATCCCCAAAACATCATTGGAGAGGGGCAGCTCAGAAATCTAACCAACAAACAAGTTGCAGCTGGTTTGGGGCAACTCCAAGGCAAGAGGGGTCCAGAGGTGGCTGGCCATGGCCTGCATCTGTACACTGACCCCAGACTTCCCTGGTGGTCTCCCATCTAAATGGTAACAAGGACCAACCTTGCTTAGCATCAGAGATCTGCTGAGATCAGGGCCTAGTCTGCACACAATAGACAATGCACTTTCAATGCACTTTAGAAGTAGATTTTCCTGTTCTGCACAGGAAAGTCCAGCTGCCAAAGCACATTGAAAGTGCATTATCCTATGTGTGCAGACTAGGCCCAGGTTAGCCTGGGCCATCCAGGTCAGGTCAGGGTAACATCTGAAGATTACATTATTGCCCTGCACTCTGCATGGAGCTGTCCTTGGTGACAGTTTGAGGATTATAGCCCTTGCAAAAGGACACTCTGAGATAACCCAGCCAACACTATGCACTGGAGGCTATTGCTTAACTACCTAGATTATGGAATTTAAAAGATTTAATTTCTGGGTTAGAGCCGGAAAGGGGTGGGTGGGTATAAATATTTAGTGTACTACCAGTTCAGTCTTTAATTGCCGAGGAGTGGGATCCTGCAAAAAGAAAAAGTTCTTGTCCTCCCTGCATCTAGAAAACTAGCCCATCAAGCAGAAGAGTTCTTAACATTCTCATTGTCAGTGCTCAGGGAGACTATTTTATGTCGACTGTGTGAAGCATCCAAACATCCCGTCATCTCCTACCACTACCCTGAGATGATACAATTCCAGGCATGCTCCGCTGCATGTTTTTCTGAATGTGAAAAGTGTCTCTTAGGAGAAGCTCACCTGACAGCCCCTAATGAAGATCCATCTCTCTTCCTGCAGTCTGCCTAGCAGCCCTGGCTGAGCTCTGCACTCTGCAACGAGAGTGGCTCTCCTGGGGATGTTCAACCTGCGAGGACAATACTGGCCGAACAAAGCCGGGGCCAGCAGAGCATTTGCTTGCTGCAGGAAGAGGGGTCCATAGATGCACAGGAGATCTCGCCTCACTTCCCTTCCCCATCCCGTGACATCTAGGTGCTGGGAGAGAACTGAAACTTTTACACTGTGACACTTCCCTTTTCAGAGTTAATTCTGGTTTCAGAGTGAGAATCACAAGAAGATCTATTTTTAACAAACCCCAAACCTTGTGCGATAAACTCAAGTCATAAGGGATGGAAACCAAGGCACCTGCCCCTTAATCTCTTCTTATCTCGCCCCCCCCCCCAAAAAAAGATTCCCACAAAGCATTCCTTTCATCCTCATCTTTCACTGGTTTTCTGCATCCACTTCCTCCCATCCTGGTCCTCGCCTTTGCAAATTACGTTACTGCCCGAATCATGTGAAAAACTGCATAAAACCGGGGAAGGCAAGCTGTGACTTTCCAGATGTCCATGGACTACAATTCCCATGAGCCTCTGCTCTATTGTTGTTGTTGTTGTCATTAATGTTATTGTTATTACATTCATATTTATATACCGCTGTCCCAATGTGGCTTATGAGAGCCAGCCCTGGCATAAGGGAACGTAAGAAGACTCCCCCTGGTTCAGGCCAGTGGTCCATCTGGTCCTGCCTCACACACTGGATTACCAGTGCTGGGGTGGAGAGATCTCTGGAGATTTTGGCTTGGACACTGAGAAAGGTGGGCTATGTGGAGAAGAAGGACCTGATCAGGGTACAATGCCAGCTCCAGGATGGGAAATCCCTGCAGATTGTAAGGCTGGATCCCAAGGAGGGTGGGGTTTGGGGAGGGACACAATGCCAGAGAGTCCACCTTCCAAAGAAGTGAGCATGCACATGAAACTTCATACCCTGAGTAAGTCTTAACGGTACCTCTGAGCTCAGACTTTGTTCTCACAGGGGGGTTTTGTGAGGATAAAGAGGAGAGAACAATGTAAGGGTGCTTTGGGTCCTTGTTGGGGACATGTAAATAAATTGATATAAAGTACATGATAATAAATCAACATGTGCATGACATGTACACGCTGAACACACCAATGCAATTTTCATCCCAACTGGAGATAGGCGCTGATTTCCCTCGTTGGAACTACATACCGACCCCCCAGTGGGGGTGGGATTCTTTGTTTCCCATCTGTAGTCACAGCCTGTAGCTTTGGCATGAATTTCATTCATCCCGTCCCTCCCAGCAATCTTAATTCATTTCCTCGGGAGGCTGGGAATGCATGCCGTGCCCCTCCCAATCAGCTCCAATCAGGAGAACAGAGACCGCCAGGAGCTTCCTCCAGCCTCTCCGGGGGAAGCTAGAAGCCCGTTCCTTCTATCTTGTGCCACTGAGTTTTCTTCCCCCTCCCCCCTTCAGCTCCCAAGACAGGAAGTCAATGTTTGTACAACCAAAACTGACATAAAGAGCAGATAAGCTCCAATGATCAGGGACAAATATTCACACTGGCAAACTGTAGAAGCAAGGAACGTTGTCACTGGGTGCATAACTAAGAAGAGCACTGCTGGATCGCACCAGTGGTTATCCAGTCCAGTATCTTGCTCCCTATGGTGCCTTGGCTTGGAGGGAGGAACTCAGGCAGAGGAGGGCAAGCCAAAGTATTCAGGCCACCACCTGGAACCTGACAACTTTACCTGAGCAGGAGGAGGGGGGGAGTCTGTCCTGAATGCCTAAAAGGCTGCAGCTGCTATTCTCTCCATTGTGATTCCAGAAGATCTCCAGGTTGCACCTGGAGGCGGGCAACCCTAGAAGCAAGAGAGTTGGTATTTGTACCCCACTTTCCCCTACCCTAAGGAATCTCAAAGCGGCTTGCAAGCACCTTGCCTTCCTCTCCCCGCAACAGACACCTTGTGAGGTTGGTGGGGCCGAGAGAGCTCTGAGAGAACTGGGACTCAGTTCTCCACATTAGAGTCTGCTGCTCTTGACCACTCCGCCATGCTTTCTAAACCCATTGGCTTCTATAGACTTTATAAGGTGCCCTTCTGCTTAAGATGGTGCTAAGTTGAATCCAAGCAGGTCTTCTGTTAGTCAAAGAGGAAGAGGGTCCTCTTTGACCCCTCTCAGGGGATCTACGGGTGCAAAAGCTGCAGGCTAGGGGCTGAAAAAGAGAAGAGAATGAATGAAGAAACTGAGTTGGATGCTGCAAGTAACTGGGGTTCAGTCCATTGTGCAGATGCAAAACACCACAGGCACTCATGATCTGCCCACAGGGACCCTAGGGAGGACAAGATCCAAGAAGCCAGTAAGGACTTTTCCAGTCTAGACTTTAGCTCCAGCTTGGCTTCTTGACAGCCCATTTCCCCCCTTCTGTACACACAATTTTGTCCAGAAGGGAGCTCTTCCACACAAACACACCATTCCTCCTGTGCTTTTGAAGACCACCACAAAAGTATTCTGAAAAAAACTTGGAAGAATCATAGGACAGAACCATAAAGGTCATCTAGTCTAAGCCCCCTCAATGCAGGATTAAGCCTACATCAACCTTGACAAGGGTTTGAGCAGCCATGGCTTGAAGACCATCAGTGGCTTGAAGACCATCACCACTTCCCAGATAGCTGATTCTGCTGCTGAACTAAAATTCTTAATATCCAGCTGGTACCTTTGTGTCCACAGTTTAAACCCATTACTGCAGGTCCTGTTCTCTGCAGCCAACAGGAATAATTTCCTGCCCTCCTGTATGTGACAGCCTTTCAAAGAGAGCCAGCCTGTCCCCATCTCTTCTTGTTCTCTTCCTCTTCCTCTTCCTCCTCCTCCTCCTCCTCCTCCTTCTTCTTCTTCTCCAGGCTGGACATTCCCAAGCCTCTCAGCCTTTCCGCACACAGCTTGGATCGTGAGGTCCCGGATCAGCCTCGTTGCTCTCTTCTGCACCTGCTCCATTCTATCCACATCTTTTTGGGAGTGAGACCTCCAGAACACGGAAACCCCAGTGAAGAATGCTGCGTGCATGGAAGGCAAGAACAGACGCAGTTAAGAAGCCAAAATGGGGCCAAAAACCCCAGTGTGCAAAAGCCCCTCCGATTGTGAGCATTCCCCAACAACCGCCGCTTGCTCCATTGCTGTGCTGAATTATCGCCAACTGCTCTGCCATGAAATTCAGCATCCTGCTCATTTTGCATTCCAAACAACTCTGCCATGCGATTTGCTCACAAGAAAGAACGGGTAATGTCAGCAGGGTGAGGGTGGGGTGGGGTGGAGGTGGGGGAGGCTGACTTTCCAAAAGCATTCCCTGTCAAAACCAGATGGATGGCTAATCGCAATCCCTTTCCCAAAAGCAGATAAACACGCACACCGAGTTGGAAGTGTTTGCAATTCTCTTGACTTTCCTCCCATGGTAAGCCGAGGCTTCATCATACCTGCGGAGAGGACCCTTGCTCTCAAACAGTTTGTTGTCTAAGAGGTGCCAGGTATGACGAAGAATCCCACCCACTCAATACATAATTTAGATGTTTCGGATTCAGCGTTTGTGGCTAACCCCACATCTGTCTCTTGCTCGGAATGCTAGCTGCAGGGGCTTCTGGCAGTAACTCTTGGCTAGGGCGGCCAGATCAGACTTTCGGGAGGGAGGGGGGCGAGAAACAAGTTTTGGATTCGGAGCAAAAAGCCCCAGCAGTGGGCTTTGGGACCAAGCTGCTGTGGAATTGAAGCTAAGCTTCGGAAAGGGAAGAGGCTAAGGAGGGAATTTGCATCCACGCAGCTGGCCCACGCCAAGAGCCCAGCCATCAAGATCCAAAAGTAATCATTAAATAACCCACCAACCCCCTCTCCCATCAGGCGATCCCCTGCAGCTGTTTTGGCTCCATTTGCTTGGCTGAGGAGGAGGAGGCCTCGTCTGAAGCTCTTCCAGCGATGGGCTGAGAGAAGGAGCAGCTCAGCAGAGGAAGTCGAGGGGAAGGAGATGAAGATGAATGGGGGTGAGAGGCAACCCGGCCCCGTCCTCTTTGCCTCGGGCTCCCCGGCATGTAAACAAACCCATTTGTTATCGAGCCAGCTGGAGGTCCAACCAGCACACAGGCCCACACCCGCATCACTGAAGAATCATGGGCAAGCTCCCCACAGAAGCAATTAAGAATGCAGCCATCAGCCAGGAATGCAGGCAGGGAGGGAGGGAGGAGAGCCACTTGCACGTGGGATTCGGGTAGCAGAGGACACCCGAACTCTGGTCTTTTAGGGCGTTTGCTTGGCCAAGAAACACCGGAGAAAGACTGGGAGAGGAGTGACTGGAATTGGGGGCTCCCAGCCGTGGATAGCTCCCACTGGCCTAATCTCATCTGAACTCAGAAGCTAAACAGGGTCATCCCTGGCTAATATTGGATGGGAGACCACCAAGGAAGTCCAGGGTAGCAACACCAAAACAAGGCAATGGCAACATAAACCTCTGAAAGTCCCGGTTCTCTCAGAGCTCTCTCAGCTTCACCTACCTCACAGGTTGCCTGTTGTGGGGAGGGGGAGGGCTGTATTTTGGCGCACAAATGCTGTATGCAGGGGGGCAGGTGGGGATAAGGCTATATGGATCCTGACTTGGCCATGAAACTTTGTCTTTCCTGTGATGACTGGAAACCTCGAGAATCAAAGTGGCTCTCTGGAATCGAAATAAACCAGCCTATGGATTTTCCTTGAGAACTGCCTAAGTCTGTTTTTGGTGGTTCTTTAGGATATGCACCCCAGGGTCCCCAGGGGTTTCCTGACCTGGAGGTGGCAACCCTACCCCTCAAGGGTGGCCAAGCGAGACCTGGCAGCCCTAGCCCAAGCCCACCCCCTCCCTTCAACCGTGCCCCATCTAATTGCTGGGTCAGCCACTGGGAGCTCTGATGAGAGGACTTTCACCAGGCTCTGAGAAGCAGTTGACATCTTTCCAGTTTCTCCTCCCCCTTCTTGGAGGACATGAATGCCGCCAGGCACTCAGCAAGGAAAAGTCAATACATGGGATGACCTGAGTGTTGTGTGCAGCAAGCAAGAAGCAGAGAAGCTGGAAGGGGAGCGAAGAGGAAATCTATCAAGTCCCAGTCCGATACCACAGACGTCACCCTGCTTGGGAAAGCGGGCCGAAAGTTCTTAGAGGGGAGGGGGCAGAAGGGTCACTCTTGAAGTTTTTAGACATGAAGGCTGTAGACGTTTACATGTCATAAATGTCATTTATACGGATTGATTTAAAAATGAGTGCTCTTCGGCTGGAACTCACCCACACACACACACACACCACTTACGATAAGAACTTCAACTCACAACATGCAGAGCTGGATTCTGATTAGATTTCCCAGGGAAACTGCCTTGCCTTCTCCGCCTGGCACAGTGCACTCCTGTGCACAAAAAGCTGCCCCTGTGAACCAGTAGGCCTCTCATCTGGATTTGATTCCCCAGCTTGGTGTAGTGGTTAGGAGCACGGACTTCTAATCTGGCGAGCCGGGTTTGATTCCCTGCTCCCCTACATGCAGCCAGCTGGGTGACCTTGGGCTCGCCACAGCATTGATAAAGCTGTTCTGACTGAGCAGGAATACCAGGGCTCTCTCAGACTCACCCACCTCACAGGGTGTCTGTGGTGGGGAGAGGAAAGGGAAGGCAACTGTGAACCTCTTTGAGACTCCTTTAGGTAGAGAAAAGCAGCATCCAAGAACCAACTCTTCCTCTTTTTCAGTAATATCGGGGCTCTCTCCCTCCCTCACGGGGTGTCTGATGTGGGGAGAGGAACGTAAGCCACTTTGAGACTCCTTCGGGTAGAGAAAAGCATCATATAAGAACCACCTCTTCTTCTTCTTCAGTAATATCAGAGCTGTGCATGGGGGTTGGACTAGATGACCCAGGAGGTCCCTTCCAACTCTATCATTATTCTATGATTCTATGTAATTTAGGCTTTGCACCAGTTTCCTGCATTCCATTTGGGGTTCTGCCATGCCCTGGCTCTTAGGCAGCTCCAGGCCCCTATTAGTATTTCAGGCGACTTGTTTGCTTATCTGCAGAGACACAGGCAAGCCCTTGGTGCCTGCCCTACCAGGAGGTCTGAACCCAACCGTAGGGGCTCTCCACTGGGAGCAGAAACGGCACCCAACAGCTCGCTGTTTCTTGGAAACTGTCGAAAGCCGACTTTTGACCATAATTTCCAGTGAAGGGTAAGAGCCTGGTGCAAGGGAACTCTTCTGCTAAAGTCAGCTGGGTGTCAACAGCTGAGTGTTCTATTCCACCCTAGCAACACACACAAATGTCTCTATGCGGAACCAAAAGGCTGTGAGTCTTCGGATCCTTCATGACATTTGTTACTATCTTTGAAAAGGAGCCGTCTCAAGGCCTAAAGGAATCTTGTCTGCTTACATGCTGGGCTTAGTCTGGACTACCAAGGACACTTCCAAAATTCTTCTGAACTGAATCTCTCCGGAGATTTCGCAGTTCCAAGTGTTTCTTGTCTTCAAAAGGGCACCGATGCACCAGCGCATGATTCCGTTCTTTCAGTTGCCCGAATTCTTACAGGCCACTGTGCAAAGGAAGGGGAGGTCCTGGAAGCCGCAGTAAAGCATGTACGATCCAAATTCAGGATTAATTTAAGAAATTCTCCTACTTGAAGTGGAATTAAGGAGGAGGGGGATGGAGAGCATTACAGTCCTTCAGGACCATAAATGGAAATGAATGAGTGAATTTCATGGGCTGCCACTACATTTTAGAAAACAAGGGACGTTCCTTCTAATGAGGGTTTCCAGGTTGGGAGATACCTGCAGATCTGGGGAGGGGGGTGGAGTCTGAGGATGGTGGGGTTTGGGGTGGGACTTCAATGGGATATAATATATGGTTGCCAGCTCTGGGTTGGGAAATCCCTGGAGACTTTAGGGGTGGAGCTGGGAGTGGGCAGGATTTGGGGCAGGGTGAGACCTCAATGGAGTATACTGTTATGAAACCCGCCCTCCAAAGCAGCCATTTTCTCCAGGGGAACTGATCTCTTTAGTCTGGGGCTATAATCCCAGGGGATCCCCAGGTCTCACCTGGAGACTGGCATCCCTAGATTAATGCTGTAGATTCCACCTTCTAAAACAGCCTTTGTGTTTGTTTTTCAGGGAATTTATCGCTTGTCACCTGGAAATCAATTGTAAAACCAGATCTCCAGCCACCACCTGGAGGTTGGCACCTCGGCCCCACCACAAGCCCTTTTGGTCCACCTGCTTGTAATATCCAATTTGAATAGCCAGCCTAAATAAAGGCAACCTTTTGCTTGTGTGAGGAAAGGGTGGCACAACTCCATCGGTTTGGAATAAGATGGAAATGTTTTATCTTGTTGAGCTACTAAGCAAGATTCTAATTCCCGAGGCTCAGAAGGCATTTTCAAAAAGGCTTAACAGGTTCATGGAGGACAGCTATTAGCTGTGATGGAAGAACCATGTGCCGGGCTTCTTCACCAGTTCCCGAGGCTCAACAAGGAGAAACATTGACCTCAGAGCTCTGTTCTCAAGAACTTCCAGGTCATCCTGTTGGCTGCTGGGAGAATTAGATGGACAGTCAGTCTGATCCAGCAGGGCTCCTTGAATGTTTGTCTGTCACCCTCTCTCTCTAACATAAAGCATTAAAAAAAAAATTCAGTGTTTTGCATTATGCGCAGTTTGATCATAATATTTTGATTTTTTACAAAAAATAATTAGCATTGTTCTTCTCTTTGTACCGCCCAAATAATATTAGGGATGAGGTTTGAATGGAGTGACCTTTATAAATTATGCAAATGACGCTCATTTGCATGCTTTCTTCTCGAGCATAATTTGCTCCGCGGTTTATTTGGCAAGGAGCCCACCTTGGTTGGGCATAGCCGCCCCTCCCCCCCCCATGTTTGACGCAGGCCCCGGCGTTCCCGAAGAGACACAGGCCTGCCCTATGGAGCAAAGGAGCTGCGATCAGGAATAATCGCTTGGCCTTCTTAATATTTTCGCGCTCTGATTAATCGGCGGTGCTAAATACAAGCACCAAAGAGATGAGCACCAGATTGACAGGACAAATGAAGCTCAGCCTGGTGGAGCGTTTTCTCAAATGGTTTGTTCCACTCAAGCTAACATGGAACTCATCAACAAACAATCAGCAAATGCGGAGATCATGTCTGGAAGAGCAAACGGCAGCGTCCACCCTCTGATCAGAGCCAGCCGTGTGTGCTAGCTTTGAAGGGGTGGCTTTCAGCCCAAAGCTTGAGTCTCACCTCTCAAACAGTAGTTGTCTACCAGCATGGTGTCAGATAGCAGTGGTTAAAATAACAGACTCGAATCTGGGAAACCCGGGTTCAAATCCTCCCACTGCTCCAAAAGCTTGCTGGGGTGACCTTGGGCCACTTACTTATTCTCAGCCTGACCTACCTCACAAGGTTGTCCTTGTGAGGATAAAATGGAGAAGAGGAAGAAAAAGAAGAGCTGGTTATTTTATACCCTGCTTTTCTCTACCCTGTGGACACTCAAATTAGCTTACAAACCCCTTTCCCTTCCTCTCCCCTTTGAAAGCCTGATTTACTTTTGCTGACTCTCCATTAAGACTAAAACGCGATGGGAGATTTAAGCAAATTTTTCTGGTGCATTTTTTTCTTTCAAAACTTTGTTTAAACAAATATATTTGGTTGTTTTATTGTACCCTGTTCTTCATCATCTTAAGAACCTCAGATCACCTTCCCTTCCTCTCCCCACAACAGACACCCTGTGACCTACAAGTCTTAGAGGACAGGTCTATCTGTGTCAATTAGCCTGGGAAATGAAAGTGACCCTCCATATTCAGAGTCAGACAACCTCTGAATCCCAGAGAAAGGAGGCAATGTCAAGCCCTCTATGTCTGGTTGTTGGGCCTCCAGAATAACTGGTTGGCCACTGTATGAGACAGGACATGGGACCACTGGTCTGATCAAGCAGGGTTCTTCTTATGTTTTTATGAAGGCCTCAGTTTCCAAGCCCAGTTGTTGGATCTCCAGAAGAACTGGTTGGCCACGGTGTGAGACAGAATGCTGGACTAGGTGGACCACTTGTCTAATCCAGTAGAGCTTTTAATATGTTCTTATGAAGAGCTTCTTGTGGTGCAGAGTGGTAAGGCAGCAGACATGCAGTCTGAAAGCTCTGCCCATGAGGCGGGGAGTTCAATCCCAGCAGCCGGCTCAAGGTTGACTCAGCCTTCCATCCTTCCGAGGTCAGTAAAATGAGTACCCAGCTTGCTGGGGGGTAAACGGTAATGACTGAGGAAGGCACTGACAAACCACCCCATATTGAGTCTGCAATGAAAACGCTAGAGGGCGTCTCCCCAAGGGTCAGACATGACTCGGTGCTTGCACAGGGGATACCTTTACCTTTATGAAGGCCTTGGCCTCCAGGCCCTGTGGTTGGCCGTCCAGCGGAACGGGTTGGCCACTGTGTGATACAAGATGCCGGACTAGATGGACCACTGGTCTGATCCAGCAGGGCTCTTCTTAAATACTTATCGACTAAAATATTCATTGTGGCATAGCCTATCAGCATCCTTTGGCAAAGCTGAAGGCCATTTCAACAGAGCTCGCACGGGAGATGTTTGCAAACGTCCCCCTGAATCAAGAAACCGTGAAAGTTCTGGCAACACGATGCCAACATTCTGAGAAAAAGGAATTAAGAAGTTGCCATCCAAGAGGATGCCAAGACAGATCCTGGGGTCCTGCCCGAATCCCAGTCTTGCAGACTCTGCCGATCAATTGCACGGACTGGTTATTTTTTTCATTTCCTTTGTCAGTTTTGTCAATACACCCATTATTAATGGATGTTTCTAAAGTAATACAGTGGTGGTGAAGTCTTTTGCTTATGTTTTTCATTTTAGGAATCGATACAATTGTAAGCAAATGAATAAATAAAGGCTGGAGCTTCGCCAACGCAGCCTATGTTTCCATTTAACCTCTCCGGGCTTTTTTCAGAACGTTTCAATGTAGCTACGGATAATACCAATTAGAAACCAATGTTTGCCAAGAACTCCACAAACATTAACTAATTGCTTGTTGCATTGAGCAGGAGGCAATGGGGTGGATTAACACTGTGCTTGGCTCCGACTCGCAGGAGGTGGGGACGTTCCCGTACAAGCATGAAGAGTGATCACTTGGGATTGCCCAGCCACCCCTTTTGCCAGGGAATGATTTCTAGACATGGAGAAGGGATCAGCTGCTGAGGTGCCTTGAATCCATAGGCTATCTTTGTCACCTGGGTCATCGGCAGCAAGAAGAAGAAAAAGAGTTGGCATTTATATCCTGCTTTACACTGCCTGAAGGAGTCTCAAAGCGGCTGACAATCCCCTTCCTTTTCCTCTCCCCACAGCAGACACCCTGTGAGATAAGAGGGGCCAAGAGAACCCTGGAAGGGCTGCTCGGTCAGAACTGCACTATCAGGGCTGTGACGAGCCCAAGCTGGCTGCATGTGGAGGAGCGGGGAAGCACGCCCAGCCGCCACTCTTAACCACTGAACCGTGCTGGCAAACGCTTCTGGATTTTTAAAAAATGCTTTTAATATAGTATCTTTATTAATTTAGGATATTTCTGTGCCGCTTCTTCAGAGTCCGGCACCGTTTGGGTGCCAACAGGGCCCAACAAATCCTAAAACGACATGCATCTTTACAGGGAAACGACCGGCTAGGAGGAAACAAATTGGTGCAATAAACCAGATTCACTCCTTGCAAGAGAAAAAAAAAGAAAATTTAACCTGTAATAGGGATGACTGTTGTTGGCAAGGTTTAAATATGCAAAGGACTCAGCACCAGCTGCTTTTATTGAGAAGGGAAACAAATGTGTAAAGAGAGAAGGGAGCCCTAAACAGTGTAACTGAATAGCTTTGTTCTTCTGGAGGCAATCAGACAGGAAGGGCACTCAAAGGAACAAGAAGTCTCCAATTCATCCAATCAGGACACAGGAGGAGACGATTTGAAAAACCCCAGGAAGTTCCTAATCTAAATATACTAATTTCACATCTCCTTGATGCCCCCTGCAGGATATTCTTTGTGTAAGCTGCTGAATCATGCACACGGCCGATCTTGCCTATTCCAGCAATTATTCCATTTTTCACACCTTTCCTCCAAGGTGTTCAGAAAGGTGTCCATGGTTCCCCTCTCCCCCAATGTATCCTGAAAATAACCCTATGAGGAAGGTTAGGCTGTGAAACCGTAACCAGATGAAAGTTCTACACTAAGCATTATGGCTGAGTTGGAATTTGAACCCAGATCTCTCCAGTCCTAATTCATCATGCTGGCTCTGGCTCTGAACAGAACCAGCAAATCCAGCCTCTTCCCTCCTTTGAAGCTCTCATTCCAAAGATTAAGGAGAGAAATATAACAAGAAGACCCCTGCTGGAGCATAGCAGCGGGCCCTCCACTCCAGCATCCTGTCTCACATAGTGGACAACCAGTTCCTCTGGATAGTCAACAACCGGGGCATAAAGGTCTTCCCTTGATGTTGCCTCCTGGCTTTGGGATTCAGTTTGGCTACCTCTGAATATGGAGGTTCATCGCAGCTAGTAGCCACTGAAATATCTCCTCCGTGAATGTGTCAAATCCCCTTTTAAAGCATCTGTGGCCGTCAATATATTCTCCAGCTGCCAATTCCACCTTGCTGGGTAAAGATTTTCTTGAGAGCCAGCATAGCAGTGGTTAAGAGCGGTGGACTCTAATCTGGAGAACCAGGTTTCATTCCTCGCTCTTCCATATAAAGAAGAAGAAGAAGAAGAAGAAGAAGAAGAAGAAGAAGAAGAGTTGGTTCTTATATGCCGCTTTTCCCTACCCGAAGGAGGCTCAAAGCGGCTTACAGTCGCCTTCCCAAGCCCGTAGAGTGATCTTGGGCTCGTCACAGTTCTCTTAGAGCTCTCTCAGGCCCACCTGCTTCACAGGATGTCTGTTGCGGGGAGAGGAAGGGAAAGGTTTTGTGAGCCACTTTGGGATTCCCTTGGGTAGGGAAAAGCGGAGTACGAAAAATTGGCCCTTCTCCCAGCTCTTCTTATGAATGTGCATACTCGGACAAATTCACCTCAGGCAAAACTCAGCGACAACTTAAAGGGGTGCAGAACCCTCCTGACAAATGTAACGGTCAATGCCCAGATACATTCGGGCTTCTCTTGAAACCCTCAGGTGTTTTGCTCCAAGTCAGCCTCAAATTTCGCTGTGGGGGAAATCCTGATGGCCACACTGCTTCATACCTGTTGAGTCAGAGCCCAGGAAAGCAGAGCTGACACCATTTGAACTTCAGCTCTTTAGAAGTCCCATGGATAGTTCTGGGAGAGACCAAAATGGGAATGGGCTGGGAAATCCCCCCCCACCCAAACCACTGGAGATTTGGGGGGATGTAGGCTGAGGAAGGCAAGGTTTGGGGAGAGGAAGAGCAGCCATCATGGCCTTCATCTTCTGATAAACTGATCTCAGTCACCTGGAGATCAATGGTCATCTCCAGCCACCACCTGGAGGCTGGCCCACCTGTCCACGAAACAAGAGACTCCCTGATCTCCCCTATGGTCTCACACTCTGAACTATAAAACAGGGGTAGTCAACCTGTGGTCCTCCAAATGTCCATGGACTACAATTCCCATGAGCCCCTGCCAGCGTTTGCTGGCAGGGGCTCATGGGAATTGCAGTCCATGGACATCTGGAGGACCACAGGTTGACTACCCCTGCCATAAAGTGTTCGCGGCACCAGAGTGCTGCTTAACAGGTTTCTTGATGAAGCGTTGTCAGCTCCAGCAAACGGCAAGACGGAACAGCGCCCCAGACGGAACATCGATCCGATCTACAGTGGCAGAGCCCTCATTTTGGTAGGCTACAAATAATTTCCTCCTCTGCCAGACATGTGTTTTCTAAAGGAAGGAAGCGCCCCTGTTTCAAACACACCCTCAAGGACAAGCAGGACCGCATAGGTTTGACAAAGCCGAGAGCGAGGATTAATTTGTATAACCCCTGCCCTAGATATTTCAACAGGACAAGTGCTGTCGGAGGAGAGAGGAGACATTTGGGGGAATCGGCATATTCCAAACACCATACTTCAGCGGCGTTCAGCTATCAAGGTTCGAGCCACTACTCTCCGCTAGGGCTGTCAGTGCGTGCTTCTCGCGACGTGATTGACAGATCCCGAAAATGAAGTCCTCAGCAGTCTGGAGACATGTTTCGGCAATTACAGCAGAGCACTGTGCAAACATTCGCAGCCGGCCCATCTATTGAGGAAAGGGCCCCTTTTTTCCTTCCTTCCTTCCTTCCTTCCTTCCTTCCTTCCTTCCTTCCTTCCTTCCTTCCTTCCTTCCTTCCTTCCTTCCTTCCTCCCTCCCTCCCCCTCCCTCCCCCCTCCCTCCCTCCTCCTTCCTTCCTTCCTTCCTTCCTCCCTCCCTCCCTCCCTCCCTCCTTCCTTCCTTCCTTCCTTCCTTCCTCCCTCCCTCCCTCCCTCCCTCCCTCCTCCCTCCCTCCTTCCTTCCTTCCTTCCTTCCTCCCTCCCTCCCTCCCTCCCCCCTCCCTCCCCCCTCCCTCCCTCCTCCTTCCTTCCTTCCTTCCTCCCTCCCTCCCTCCCTCCCTCCTTCCTTCCTCCCTCCCTCCCTCCCTCCCTCCTTCCTTCCTTCCTTCCTTCCTTCCTTTTTGACGCAGTGTATTTTTCTTTTTTTCCTGAGCGCCAACAGTAGGGAGGGAATGCACTGCCACACTATAAAGCGTCCTTCTCCGATCTTTTGACCACAGAGGGGTACCCGAAATATTTTTCAGGCTTTGAGGTACCACGGAAATGGGGTCAGCGGGCCACGCCCCCTGCCACACACCCCTGTGCAAATAAAAATATGCAAGTAGGCGTAAAAAAAAACAGGCACCCACCACAGTTTGCCTCCAGTGATCCATATGCAAATAAAAAGAAAAAGAAAATAAAGGAGAAGAGTTGGTTTTTCCACTCCCCTTGTCATGACCCAGAGGGGTCTCAAAGTGGCTTAGGGTCATCTTCCCCTCTTTTCTCCACAACAGACAGGTGATGATGAGAGAGCTCTGAGAGAACTGGGACAGGCCCAAAGCGACCCAGCTGGCTTCCTATGGAAGAGGAGTGGGGAATCATACCTGGTTTACCAGATTAGAGGTCACTGCTTTTAACTACTACACCAAGACTCTGCCCATACAAGGCAGCCCCTATGCACAAGGGAGGACCTGCTGGGCCAACTTTCCTGAGCCACAGGGGAAGAAGCAGCACTGCTGTAGTGGTGTAGCCATATTGGAGTCCCTCATGGCACAGTACATGTGGGGGGATCTCAAGGCACACTGCTGTACCTCAGGCACACTGGTTGGGAGACCCTGCCCTAAAGGTTCACTGCCCTAAAGGTTCACGGGCCTAGGCTTCCCTGGACTGTATCTTGAAAAGCCGAGGGAAAGAATGGGAAGTTAAAACAGCCCTGGAAGAGGATTAGCTGACCGGGCCCTGAAATCCTGCTGGCACCATTGGGACTCAGGCTCCCTGGCTCCCGGCCGCCTGCCGGTTGGCCCTTCCCTGAAAGAAGCTGCCAGACTTTTCTGCCAGGTTTGGAGAGTCTGTCCTCATTCATTCAAGTTGACCTAGATGGCAGGCCAGGGTTCCCCAACAGGGCGCCCACCGGCACACCAAGTGTTTTCAGAAAGTGAGGGGAACCAGATGGGGCTCTTTCGCAGCATGGCTTCTGGCTGGCTACTGAAGAGCTGACTGGCTGTGCACATTAAAACATTTGCTGGCAGCTGCCACAACAGTGTTGGTTTTCAGTCTCACACTCCTCTTTCCCAGTAGATTAAAAAAAATTATCCTCCTTCTACCCAGGATTTGGACTTTCTCAAACCGTGTACAAGGCTCCACCTCCTGTGGCAGCCATTTTGTCATTGGCTATACTTCCTATGGCATTGGCTATACCTCCCATGACAGCCATTCTATCATTGGCTACACCTTCCGTGGCAGCCATTTTGTCATTGGCTATACCTTCCACGGCAGCCATCTTGTCACTGGCTGTATCTCCTGAGGCAGCCATTTAGTGGTTTACCAACTTAGTGGTTTACAATCGCCTTCCCTTCCTCTCCCCACAACAGACACCCTGTGAGGTGGATGAGGCTGAGAGAGCTCTGAGAGAAACTGAAAACAGCCCTAACAGGACTGTGACTACCTCAAGGTCACCCAGCTGGCTGCATGTGGAGAAGCTGAAGGCCAAACCCGGCTCACCAAATTAGAAGCCACCACTCTTAACCCCTACACACCAAACTGGCTCTGTCCTCTCTAAGAGTGGTCTGAAATGAACAAAGTTGTCTTCGGAAACCTCCCTGTCCCAGAACAGGGTAATGATGTCCCCAAATGATACCAGCAATACCAGTCCATATTAACTTTAGATAAACTTCCTAGATATTTGCAGGATTCTCCAAAATGTTGCTATTTTGAAATCACTGTGAATTCACCTGTGGCACGCTGGGGTCGAACTGTTGCAAGGGGGAACCCACATCCGGGCAATGAACGGGACAGAATATGGGATCTGCGTTTGCATCCTTTGGAGACTGTAGCACTGGGAAGCACAGGCGGATGAACCATCACTGTTTTAAAACACCCAAGACGGACCTCCCGTACCATCGCAAGCAAATTCTTCAATGAATTCCACCCAGTCAACCTGGTCATCGAGCCCTGAGAACGGATGTCATGTTCATGCATATCTGAGTCCGCCTAATGACAGCGTAACTCCTGGTGACCTTTTCCATTATCCCCTTTGATGCTCACCATCTGTTAGCAAGCGCTGGATGGAGATCTGGTACATCCCTCAATGCTGAACAGAACAATCCCAAAACCCCAACTCATGTTTGATTTTTGGAAAATATATAGATTCAACCCCCACCCCCATCCCCATCCCAATTTAGTGCCAGCATAAAACTTGGCGATGACTTTAGTGCTTTCATTTCAGCTGAGCTTTTGCCATTAATGGCGAACTATTGATCTCTCGGGAGAAGACCGGAAAGGGGGGGGGGTCATGCTTAGCTGACACGCTGTCCCTCAGCCAGGGGTAATTTATAACCCTGCTGGGGACGGTGGCTAACTGATGAATCCATTTGGCCACAGAAGGAGGGGAGCTGATTGATTCGGTCTCCCGTTCTGGTACTTAGACGTTTTGCCCCAAACAGGCCACAATGTCTCTCCCATCTCGTCCATCAATCAACCAAGTAAATATCATTAAATCAGCAAGCTGCAGGGCAGAATCATTTATATATTTTTTTCCCTTTTCCTTATGTCATATTTTAAAAGCCCACGATCCTTTCCTCATTCCTTCTTACTGAAAAATCACAGTTACGGGGGAAGGAGATGCAAGAGCTGTGTCCAGCAAGATGCAAAAACAGAGGAGACTTCATGTTACTGGCTTCACTCCAGCCAGGAGAATCCATCTTTCCAATAAGACGCCGTTCACCATCAAATATCAGTTGTCCGCTATTTAGAGGCTTAATCCCAAGACTTCTTACATCTCGGATGACTTCATGGTGTTTGCTGGAACCCAATTATGGGACTGAACGATTGCCAACTTGCATGGAATGCTCTGCCCAGGGAGGGCTAGAGGAACAAAACAGATGGAGCTGCCAGTTCATCTTTCCCAATCAACTGGCATTGCATCACTCAATTCGGTAATATCTGGCCCTGTTTGTGCAGAGGCTTCTGAGGTTAGAGAAGGAGAAGAAGGAGAAGGAGAAGGAGAAGGAGAAGGAGAAGGAGAAGGAGAAGGAGAAGGAGAAGGAGAAGGGGAAGGGGAAGGGGAAGGGGAAGGGGAAGGAGGAGGAGGAGGAGGAGGAGGAGGAGGAGGAGGAGGAGGAGAAGGAGAAGGAGAAGGAGAAGGAGAAGGAGAAGGAGAAGGAGAAGGAGAAGGAGGAGTTGAGTTTTAACACCTCCCTTTTCTCTACCAGGAGGAGCCTCAAATGGGAGTGGAGGGGCACCGGTGTGCCCAGGACATGGAAGCAATGAGGGCAGAAAAAGAGGAGAGGAGGTCGATGCATGTGCATTCCCCCCCCCCCCCATGTGGAAGTGTTCGTACAATCGCTCTGGACCATTTACGCAAGCACATAGAGCATCGTGTTGGAAACGGCTCTGGGAAGGGGGGTGTGCTTTCGCCGGCGACTTGAAGACGGGTGATGCGAGATGGAAAAGGAATCGCTTTGTTAGCCCTAATTGCCACTGGAAGGCCCAACCCGTGTTTCCACACAAGACCTCGTTTCGGGAAGAAGTTGTAAGTTCGAGTCCTGAATGGCCGAGGTTTGTTATCAGCGAGCCGTTTACGGCCCCTGGGCCGAGCGTTAATTAAATGGCTTTTGTGTGCCCGCTCACTCATTAGCAGGCCTCTCCTTTAATCACGGGCTCTTCAGCCACCAAGACAATCTATAAATCTCCTCAAATATGAAATAATGAAGTGGAATGGTTCAATTTATTACAATGTATTAAGTCGGGATAATGTGGGGGTGGGCCGGGCGGCGAAGCAGCTGTCTCCTTGCCGGGAAACTTTGCTTCTCATTAGCCCCGGTGATGATGTGAGAGGAAGAGCCAGCCAGCAGCAATGCGATGCTGACCACCGGGTAGCCTCTCTTTCGCTTGGGCCTGCCTGCTGGCGTTAGCTGTGAAGTGGCGAGATGGCTCAGGGCGCAAGGGGAGGGGATCTGTGGCCCTCTGGGTCCCAGCAGCTACCAGCATGGCTGCATCTCCTGCTTACCATATCGCAGTGACTCATGGCCTTTGGGAGCCTGTTAGACTGGCTACAGTACTTTGGTCACATCATGAACCACCTCCAAATATCTCTTCTCTGGCTGCTGGACAATCCCAGGATCTCCTATCCATCCATCCATCCTTCCTTCCTTCCTTCCTTCCTTCCTTCCTTCCTTCCTTCCTTCCTTCCTTCCTTCCTTCCTCCTTCCTTCCTCCCTCTATTCTGGACATTCCTTCCTTCCTTCCTTCCTTCCTTCCTTCCTTCCTTCCTTCCTCACTCTATTCTGGACATTCCTTCCTTCCTTCCTTCCTTCCTTCCTTCCTTCCTTCCTTCCTTCCTTCCTTCCTTCCTTCCTTCCTTCCTCTATTCTGGACATTCCTTCCTTCCTTCCTTCCTTCCTTCCTTCCTTCCTTCCTTCCTTCCTTCCTTCCTTCCTTCCTCTATTCTGGACATTCCTTCCTTCCTTCCTTCCTCCCTTCCTCCTTCCTTCCTCCCTCTATTCTGGACATTCCTTCCTTCCTTCCTTCCTTCCTTCCTTCCTTCCTTCCTTCCTTCCTTCCTTCCTTCCTTCCTTCCTTCCTTCCTTCCTTCCTTCCTTCCTTCCTTCCTTCCTTCCTCTATTCTGGACATTCCTTCCTTCCTTCCTCCTTCCTTCCTCCCTCTATTCTGGACATTCCTTCCTTCCTTCCTTCCTTCCTTCCTCATTCTATTCTGGACATTCCTTCCTTCCTTCCTTCCTTCCTTCCTTCCTTCCTTCCTTCCTTCCTTCCTTCCTTCCTTCCTCTATTCTGGACATTCCTTCCTTCCTTCCTTCCTCACTCTATTCTGGACATTCCTTCCTTCCTTCCTTCCTTCCTTCCTTCCTTCCTTCCTTCCTTCCTTCCTTCCTCACTCTATTCTGGACATTCCTTCCTTCCTTCCTTCCTTCCTTCCTTCCTTCCTTCCGGCCTCTTGAGCCACCCTGCCAAACGCTTTGGGGGATCTTACTGTACAGGTTCAGGTAGATGCATGGTAAATGTTTGAACTGCCTCACCGTAGAACATCATCATCTTCTGGGCTCCCCAAATGGTGAATCTCACTGGTCCAGTTGCTAGCTAGGCATGGACATTCCCCATTTGGTTTCTTTCCCTGTCCGCTGCTGTGCTTGTCAAGGGTTGGCATTCTCCATTCTGCATTGATCCTTTTCTCGATTCATTCACGGGGGGGGGGGTACCCATGTTGAACAGCATTTCTTATAAGCAATTCATGCTGTATTTATACACAAAATGTACATCCTTCGTATGTATCGTTTCTGGTTTGCCGAGGCACAAAGGATGCTGAAGATGTTCACATTTTAGGGAGGGGTGGGAGGAAGGAAGATGTCACAAAAATAGTGAGCTATGAGTTCAACGCACCCAAGGGAGAAATCAAATCCAGACGGGGATTTAGGAGGTCAAAACAGGAGAGCAGAGAAATGAAAAATTATCCCGAGTGCTTGAGTCGACTGAAATGGTCGTCTATAAATGCCCGAGAGCAGTTTGAAATATGCATCACTCATACCTGTGGTGAAAAGTCAGGGAAAGGGGAACAAACCTGCCATCCTGACCCAAAAAGGAGCATACTCAATCCATCTTCGATGCAATATTGGCAAATTTACTGCTCACAAACTCCCTGGACGTGGTTGACAATTTGACATCCTACGTTTACTTTTTGAATTTTTACTCCATTTCTGCTCCACCATTATCCCCTCTGGGGATGCAAAATGGTAAAACGTCGATAACGTTGATAGTGTGCACTGGTTTTAATGGTTTTAACTATGGGTTTTATTGCAATTTTTATCTTGTAAACCGGCGTGAGCCTAAGGGAACGGCAGTATAAAAGTTAAATAAATACATATATAAATAAAAATAAAAGAAACATGAAAGAGCTCTATGATCTGAAACTAGAGGACACCCAACATGACTGATAGGATTCTCTGCTGACCTTTTTTTTTTAAATCTTTCCTGTGAAAGCAGAACACCTGAAAGTGTGACTGGCCCAAGAGCGCCTGAGCAAGCTTCCATGGCAGAGCGGGGATTCGAACCCAGGTTTCCTAGCCTGATGCTCTAACTACCACATCATGCCACACACTGAAGCTATGATTCCAAACATGCCAAGGGGGGCCAAATCACTGACACTGAAGGGGAGCTGGTGTACCAGATGGCCAGGGAGATAAACTATGCTTCCTGTTTCGGTTCCCCTGCCACGGGTAGAGGTGACACGTAGAATCGGAACCAGCCCCTCCATGTAGGCTTACTCCATGGAGATTTGTAATAGGGGATTGGGTACGTGTTCTATCTCGGGCCCCAGCTGAAGCAAACATTTTCCTAAGGCAAAATGTAATGAATCAGAAATGACAATGAAAACCCATCTGGAAATTCTCCCCCTGTGCAGGTGGGGAGGGGGAGGGCACACCGAATACCAGGTTCAGCTTTAATTTGTTAAGAGACCTGCAGGCTCCGGAGGTTGTCACCAGAGTATCGGGGCAAACGCTATTACCATGGGCACCTTCCAGACGGCAAGCTCGCAAACCTATTAACTGGTAAACACCAATTTCCTGTAATTCCTGCTATTAAAAACAGCTTAAAGAGAAACCCAAACTCATTTCGCAGGGAGAGCAAAGGGTCTCGCCAACGACTGCAGAACCTTTCTTCATCTTCGTGCAACTTCAGGCCTTTTGACTCCGCATATGAAGCTTCTGGGAAGCCAGGTTTATTAAAATTATAATCAGAGAAGAGAGACAGCTCTATTTTATGTCTGCTTCTAAGAAAAGCATTCAAGAGACCGGGGGGGGGGGGGGCAGGGTGGATTAGAACATTCCTCCATTCTCCTTTGGGGAAAACATTATCCCTGGATGTATGAATCCCATGGTGTCTTCTTCTACCTAGGAGTGAAGCAAGTATCTGTCTCAATTGGGATTCTGTACGGCTAGGGCCTTTCTCCCAGTCACGGTCTGGAGCCAATGAGCATTGCCACTGGGGTGTTATTCCCTCCAGGAGAGATGAAAACAAAGACCCAGAGGATCAGCTTGTAGGTGGTGTAGGGGAGAACTGTGCCATCAAGTTCCAGTTGACTTATGGAAACACTGTAGGGTCTTCAAGAGATATTCAGAGATGTCTGTTGTGGGGAGTGGAAGGGAAAGGTGTTTGTAAGCTGCTTTGTGATTCCTTTGGGTGGTGAAAAGTGGGGTAGGAAAAAACCCAGCTCTACTTTTCCTCCTTCTCAATCCAGTGGTGACCCAGAGACCACTGTCTTTAGGAGAACTGACCCACAATCAGCACTTAGATTCTGCAGCAATTACTTGCTGGGCCTTATGGGAACAGACTTGGTGGACTGCTCAGGGGAGGGGGGTAGTATAGGGGCCCTGGTTAATCTGGCAGCAACTTGCTTTAGTGCAGGGGTAGTCAAACTGCGGCCCTCCAGATGTCCATGGACTACAATTCCCAGGAGCCCCCTGCCAGCATTCGCTGGCAGGGGCTCCTGGGAATTGTAGTCCATGGACATCTGGAGGGCCGCAGTTTGACTACCCCTGCTTTAGTGACTCTGACTCCTGCCCACCGAATTCTGAAGAGACTCAGGGGAAAGGTTGTTAAGCCAGATGTTCCAATTGGTGGCTGCTGACCCAAGTATTTTGGGGTCACCTGGGGCCAATAAGATCCGCAGGAAAACATGCAAAAGAGCCCTCCGGTTGTAAAGCCCAACTGACAGCCAGTTATATGGAAATGGATGGTATTTTCTGTTCCAGGTAATAGGATTTAACGGTGTTAATTATAGACCAATGTGTCTATTCTCTTTTTGATATCCAGGTGGGACAGCCATTAATCCCAACGAGAGTTATTACAAGCCAAGCGTGGGGGGAGGCAATCTATCACATTACAAAGTTACCCACTAGCTATTGACCTAGCCTCTCTGCATACCAAAGATTTGGGCTTCCCCCTCCGGGGCATTTAATTTTTCTTCCCCACCATCTAGGTTGGGTTTTTCTCTTCTCTTCTCTCCCCCCCCCTCCCCCCTTCCCGTTTTACAATCCATATGATATATATGTTGGTAATCACTTTGAAAATTTTCAATTAAAGGTTTAAAAAAAAAAATCCCTCCTCGCAAACAAGTAAATCTATTCTCTCTGTTGACTGCTCTATTGATTAAAATGAATGTCTGAACCGAGAGCAGCGAACCGTACAAAGCAATCTGTCTTAGATAGGTAATAGATCGTTAGGAAACCTTTGTGCCGGAGCAAGAACAACTCACAGGGTGTGTACGCACGGGTGTGTTAGAGCTGAGCTACGGTTTTGAAACCGTGCAAATGTTCAGAAGGAACACGGAGGAGGAAGGAGGAATCATGAACTCCCCTTTGACTACAACTACACACACCCCGGTGGGATCGTTCCCAAATGTTTCATTCCCGGTTCTCCTCCCTGTGACCATCCCAGCCAATCAGGGTTCGCACAGGTAAAAAGGATCACGTCAAGACTGTCACACACTCAATTGGATTCGCCACAAGCAAACCGCCGATATTCTGGATTCAGGGGCAGGATAGCAGATCAGATCTGACAGTATGATGACTATGCCACTGAGTTGAAACAGAAGACGCTCTCACACCCGTACACAGGCACAAAAAGGAAATGCACTTTCAATCCACTTTCAATATGCTTTCGCAGCTGGATTTTCCTGTACGGAGCAGGAGAATTGACTTCTAAGGTGCACAGAAAGTGCATCATTGAACGTGTGGGGAATGAAGCTTGCGTGAAATGGCAAAATCCACTTGCTATCCATTGCTGGAGTGGATGCATTACTTAGCATGGGATAAAGTGCCCAGATTAAGGAATTATTTAGCATGGGATAAAGTGCCCAGATTAAGGAATTTATGAACATCTTGCCTTGCTTTTCTGCTCTCCCGTGCCCAAAGAGTCACCCCCAACAGCAGAAGTGTTTTACGGAGGCAACACATTTCATGAGATACTGCATCCTCGATTCCATTTGGGCTCTGCCGTCACAGATACGGATGTGTATGCGTTAGCAAGTGCCTATAGCTTTGATGTGCCCGTTCCTTTCCGAGCGTAGGCTGAATGGTACACAATCGTGTGTGTAAAAATGGCTTGTGGAGTAGAGTTTCATGGGGCTTGTTGGGTCGTCAAAAGGGTGTGTTTGCAATAGTACATCCATGGGTCAGCTCTCCAGCATGGGAAGCAGGTGGCTTTGGAAGGTAAAAGCCTCAGAAGAAGAAGACCACAGCTCAGTGGGAAATGCCGTAGCACATCTTGAATGGAAGCTAGGCAGGAAGACAAAGAGGCTCAAGAACAGCACCAGAGAAGCTGCGAAGAAAAGACAATAATGCTAGGAAAAGGGGAAGGCAGCAGGAAAAGAGGAAGACCCAAAAAGAGATGGATCAGCTCAGTCAAGGATGCCAAGGCCTTGAGGTTGCCATAATTCAGAAGCAACTGAGCCACTGAGATCACCCTTCCTGGAGTTTGCTTATCCTCTGGTAACATTTCTATGAACCGTGCCATCTTTCCCCTTAGTAACATTTACCATGACTGCCATTTAATGAGCCAGACTTGGTTCCATGGTGCCAGATGAGTAGGTTTTTCTTCCCAACATGTCCAGTCTCCTCCCCTCCTTGTCCATTTTACCACCTGGGAAGGTGGTAAATAAACTGAATAAATTAAAAAAAAACAACTACTATTACTACTTGAAGGCACATTATTATATGCAAGCCATAAAGGCAAGGCCAGGACATGAACATTACTCAGACATAGATCTGACCCATGTTTAGCCAGAGCAGGGTTGCTCCTGTCCCTGTGACCGAGAAGGGACCTAAATAGTTCTGCCACAACTGCTTGAGTTGCAATGGGAGCCTTGCAATGAGAGACCAGGCTACACAGGCAGCTGTTTTTCTCATGCTGCTCATTGAAAACAAAACCAGTCCTGCCTCTGTGCAAAGTTCCAAGAGCAAAAGAACATTCAGGGCTTGAGATCTAATCAATGTTTTAGAAATTGAATTATCACTCTTTTCCAACACCGCAATCCCTGCGGACTTCTCCCCCAACCCCTTTGCCTCACTGGAACAGCATGAAAACGGAGCCAATCAAAAGGGGAAATTGACTCCGTATGGAAATGGAAGGAAAGGGCAGATATTTAAAGGGCAAATACAATACAGAGGGAACGGTCTACCTGGCAAATTCAGTGGGAGGGACTAGGGCTCAGTAGCAGAGCCTTTGCTTTGCATGCAGAAGATCCCAGGTTCAATCTTGGACCAAGCAGTAGATGATGTGAAAGACCTGAGACCCTGGCGAACCGCTGACAATATGGACATTGATGGAACAAGGGTCTGATTCAATAGCAGGCCTTCCCGTGTGTTCCCTGTGTGGACAATCCTTTAAATGAAATCTGATATGGAGTCTTTGACATTTAAAGCTATTAACCTACAGCTCTTCCCACCATGAGGGTCAGTCCTAGCTCTGGGAGTGTCTGCATGATGGGGCACTTCTTCACTATTTGGCTTGCTTCTTTGTTTCTTTGCTGCCTGGGCCCATTCCGCACACATTGGTTAATGCACTTTGAATGCACTTTTGAAGCAGATTTTCCTGTTCTACCCAGGAACATCTTGCTGCAAAAGTACATTGAAAGTGCCGTATCCTACGTATGTGGAATGAGCCCCGGAATCCTGCCTTCTTTTCTGCTCGATTTGCAGATTGCTCTCCAAGGTCCTGCACTATGGGGGTCTGTCCATTAATTCTCTTAAGCTCTCTGCTGTCTCTTTCTGGCTCCTAAGAGATGAGTAAAGGAGATGCACAGAGTTGGGAGATGCATCACAGTGACTTAGCTTTATCATGGGAAAATCCACACTGACCTGGGGTGGGAGTGGATTCCGTTCTCCAGGTATTCAATTGGGCATTTTCTTCATGCAAAGCATATCTGAAGGACCATCTAAATCCTTATGCCCTTCTTGGTAATCCCTGGCCCATGGGTAGTACAGGATCAGGGCCTTTTTGGTCCTGGTCCCCGCTTAATAGAACAAGCTTCTGGAAGAGCATCAGGCCCTGTCAGAGCTCCACAGGGGCTTCAGGACAGAGTTCTTCCACCAGGCATTTGTTTAGGGCCAGGAAAAGGAAGATCTGCTGGGTCCCTCCTCTAAACACCCTCCCTGAGTCATTGGGTTGAAGGGGCCATTGAGTCTGTTGGGGGGGGGGGGATATTGGTCTTTGGGAGTTATGGGCACTGTGGGGATTTCATTGTCTTTTATGCCTACTGTTGTAAGAAGAAGAAGAAGAGTTGGTTCTTATATGCCGCTTTTCCCTACCCGAAGGAGGCTCAAAGCGGCTTACAGTTGCCTTCCCATTCCTCTCCCCACAACAGACACCCGCGAGCTGGCTGGACCATGAGCAGTGGTCAATAAATATAATTAATAAAACAAAAATAAATCTCATCTCCACCACTGACAGTACCAAGCAAGGACCGAGATGATATCTTCTCTATCTAAGAGCCAAACAGCCAACGAAGGAAAGCACACAAAGATTGTTTTCTGGCCTGCTGCTTCTTAGCCCGCTGCCCCCATCTTCAGAAGAAAGCAGAGAGGATCTCAGTCATGGGGGAAATACTTTCCCTTCCTAGCAACAGAATCCTTCTCTCTTTTTTTCTTAACCTCTAAGGTAGAGCCGGAAATGAGGGAAATGGAGAAAGTGACCTTTTCCTCCCTGACCTTCTGTTTCTTTCCATTCCACCCGATAGACTGAGCCATCACAAGCCATGATTTACTGCGCTGTGATAGAGTGGAGAACTGCCAGCTCGGGGGCTGTATTTCTTTTTAATTGTACCTTCCTCTGAAGCATCTGCTTCCTGAAACTGTCAGATGGCGAGATGACTGAATGCCGATGGCCGAACTGTACCTATGGACACAGGAAACAGCCCTATATTGAAGCAGATTACTGGTCCACCCAGGCCAATACTGTTGACTGTCATTAGAGACCCCTCTCCCACCAGATTTCTTTCCTCACCTTTTGTAGGCTGGCTGGGCCAGGCATTAAAATTGGCATTTCCTTTCTGCAAGCATGTTTTCTCCCACTGGGCTCTGTCCTCTATCTTAGGGGTAGTCAACCTGTGGTCCTCCAGATGTCCATGGACTACAATTTCCATGAGCCCCTTCCAGCATTTGCTGGCAGGGGCTCATGGGAATTGTAGTCCATGGACATCTGGAGGACCACAGGTTGACTACCCCTGCTCTACCTGTTTCAGTGTTGTAGCCCTCTCTTCCTCCAAAACAGGCTTTGTCAGCCAGGGTTTCATGAAACCCTTGAGGGACCTGAATGGGTGGGAGTTCATGCATATTTTTAATAGATTTTTAAAATTTGTTCAACATTTATTGGTTGATATCGCCATATGTGATCATGTTGACCCACCCTCCCCTCCCAAAACGTCCACTGATGGGCCTGAAGGGGGTGGGAATAGGGAGCAGGTGGGCATGTTCACAGCTATGCTTCTCAAATGAATTCTGCACCAATATCCTAGGTGGTCCACTGGAACTCATATGGGCCTTGCTTTTATCTCTGTCTCTCTAGCCAGTATCTATGGTAGGAAAGCTGGAGAGGGAGGGGGGAATGCTTGGTTTTATTTAGTTGTCCCAGGTCTCAACCATATGCCTGGTGAAATAGCGCCATTTTGCAGGCCCGACAGAACTTTGACAGTTCCGTCAGGGCCTAGGTTTCTGCCAGCAACATATTCCACCAGGATGGGGCCAGGACCGAAAAGGCCCTGTCCTTGGTCAATGCCAGCTACTGTTTTGTAGGGCCAGGGACCCCAACGTATTAGCAGTCAAAGATTTTAATGTTCTTCTGGGGATATTTGGGAAGAGGTGGTACCTCTTAGATATGCAGGGTCAGGCCACGTAAAGCCTTATTGTGCTACTGCAACAATAAGTGTGATGCAGCGGTAAAAAAGGTGAATGCCATTTTGAGCTGTATCAACAGGGGCATCATATCAAAATCACAAGATGTCATAGTCCCATTGTATACGGCACTGGTCAGACCACACCCGGAGTACTGTGTGCAGTTCTGGAGGCCTCACTTCAAGAAGGACGTAGATAAAATTGAAAGGGTACAGAGGAGAGTGACGAGGATGATCTGGGGCCAAGGGACCAAGCCCTATGAAGATAGGTTGAGGGACTTGGGCATGTTCAGCCTGGAGAAAAGGAGGTTGAGAGGAGACATGATAGCCCTCTTTAAGTATTTGAAAGGTTGTCACTTGGAGGAGGGCAGGATGCTGTTTCTGTTGGCTGCAGAGGAGAGGACATGCAGTAAAGGGTTTAAACTTCCAAGTACAACGATATAGGCTAGATATCAGGGAAAAAAATTTCACAGTCAGAGTAGTTCAGCAGTGGAATAGGCTGCCTAAGGAGGTGGTGAGCTCCCCCTCACTGGCAGTCTTCAAGCAAAGGTTGTATACACACTTTTCTTGGATGCTTTAGGATGCTTAGGGCTGATCCTGCGTTGAACAGGGGGTTGGACTAGATGGCCTGAACGGCCCCTTCCAACTCTATGATTCTATGATTCTATGAACACTAGCACAGCTATTCACTTCTGAGATTGCCTTGTGCTCATGGGAAACCCCCACTGCGACGGACTGCCGCTGTCCAACAGTAACGCGATACCAAAAGTGGGTGTGATGCCGCCTAGCAAAATAAGCCGCAAACTGGGCTCACATCCAGTTCTGCATACCTTAGAGAGCAGTTAGAAGGATCACTGTGGAAATCAGCCTTAAATTCCTGCCTCTCTTCCAGGGCTCTGGACTAATCCTTATGATCTTGGCCTCATGCAAATCCAAGTGATTATCAGGCAGTCAGAGCCCGTGGAATTCCAGTGGACGGGAGGGGATGAACCGGCCTCGTCTTAAGGAGGGTGAAGACAACTTTTTTCTTCCTTTTGAGATGGGGTTTTCGTGGCTCTGAAAAGGAGCATCTGCTTACCAAGGCTTTTATTTGGCTTTTAGTGTGGGTTTGGGGTTCAGAAAACTTATTTTAGTGGTGCAAATAAGCATCCAGTTAAGGCCCTGCAATGCTTAGCTGTGGTGAGCAGGTTGTGGAAAGGTGCTCTGTGAGAGAAAAGAAACGTTTAACCCGCTGAGGTAACTTGGCCAGAAAATGGGGAATCAAATCTCCCCTGAGAGTCTACTATATCTTACTATAACTATTGAAGGAATCCTCGCATCAGATTTATTAAATACTATGTTTTCTGTTAAGAAGAAGAAGAGTTGGTTCTTATATGCCGCTTTTCTCTACCCGAAGGAGGCTCAGAGCGGCTTACAGTCGCCTTCCCTTTCCTCTCCCCACAACGGACACCCAAAGCGGCAGCCTCTAGAGAACTGGGTTTGATTCCCCATTCCTGCACAAACAGCCAGTGGGGTGACTTGGGGCCCGTTACAGTTCTCCTAGAGTTCTCTCAGCCCCTTACCTACCAGGGTGTCTGTTGTGGAGAGAGGAAGAGAAGGTGGTTGTAGGCTGCTTTGAGACTCCTTCAGGTAGTAAAGAAAGGGGGTACAAAAAACAGCTCCACTTTTTATTTCTCTGTGGATGGTTGGGTCAAAGTACTTCAGCAGTGGAATCATCTGCCTCGGGAGGTGGTGAGCTCGCCCTCATTGGAAGTATTTAAGCAACAGCTGGGCAGATATATTTAGGCTGGTCCTGCATTTAGGGGGTTGATCTAGATCAAGGGTGGCCCAACTGTGGCTCTCCAGATGTCCATGGACTACAATTCCCATTAGTCCTAAAAGAACTGTAGTTCATGGACGTCTGGAGAGACACAGTTTGGTCACCCCTGGCCTAGATGGCCTACATGGCACCTTCTAACTCTATGATTCTATGATTCTAACCTAAAGGACAGGCCAGAGTGGAGGACTGGGCATTCTTCAGTCCAGAACACAGCTGTCTGAGAGCAGCCTCATAGCCCTTCGTCCTATAGCCATACTGCAACACATCACTTATTGTTACATGACACGGTGGTTAAAGTGTCACCAAAATATCTGGGAGACCCAAACTGAAATCCCTCTCTCAGTCATGGAAACATGGTGACCTGGGGTCAGTCACACTCTTAGCCTAATAGAGTTGCCAACTCCGGGTTGGGAAATACCTGGAGACTTTGGGAGAGGAGCCAGGAGTGGGAGGGCTTGGGGTTGGGGTTGGGGAGGGACCTCAGTGGAGCGTAATGCTGTGGAGTCCACCCCACAAAGCCGCTATTTTCTCCTAGGGAGCTGAACTCTTTAGTCTGGAGATGAGCTATAATTCAAGGAGATCCCCTGTTCACGCCTAACCTCCTTCACAGAACTGTCATGAGAATGAAGCAGAGAAGAGGAGAATGAGGTCAGCCACCTGGTAGAGATATAAGCTGAATGAATGAATGAATGAATGAATGAATGAATGAATGAATGAATGAATGAATGAATGAATGAATGAATGAATGAATGAATGAATGAACAGCCTGTGCTATGTCCAACAGCTTCCCCTACTCTTGAAAAGACCTACCATGCTCTTGGAAAGCAGGCCTGAAAAGCCAGCCTGGCACCACGCTGTTTGTTTTCCCTTCCTTCCTTTCCTTTTCTTTTTTTTCCCCCCAAAATGTTTGCGAGATTTATTATCAGTAGCTGATGAAATAAGCCGCAGCTGCCAATTAATATTTTCCCGTCCGAGCCAGAACAGCAGGCGCTGACGAAATTGCAGATCGCAACATTTGCCGAAAAGTTATCAGTCAAGTGTAGCTTATTATTCAAAGCGACTGGAGCCGGTGGGTTGTTTCTGCAAGAAGTTTAATTTTTTCCCCCTCCTCCTTCGAGTCGACGTGAGGCACCACCACGCAGGAATGACCATTAAATAATGCTGAATATTGTTTTCCTTGAGTTAATACGGGTCCCTGTGGGATCGAAACAAGGCAACTAAGGTATTTGTCTTCCACGTAAGAAGGAAATAGCTAATCTTTGGGCAACAAGCAATAAATTGTGCAAATCGGGATTTGTTTATTACTGGGACACCTACGCGGCGGCCCTGCTGTTAAAAAAAAATAAAATAAAGGAGTTGTAATTTCACTTCAAAGAGTTTGGGATGTTATGAAATATAACATCGTCGGTTGTTTTCCTGAGGAGAGAATAAGCATATTTGAGAGAGGGCCTTTCAACACGTTTTTTTGCACGCTGTCCTTGGCTGTCCATCTGCCTTATTTTCATGACTGTCATGGTTTGGTTTCTTTTATGCCGTTTGTAGGCAGTTCAGTCCTAAGCAATAATGAATCACAAGACAAGTGCCTATATTTTTCGGGGGAAAAGGACAGCAAAAGAAAAATGGCGTCAGACCGGACTCAAGGGTTCCGTCCTCAAAATGAAAGAAGTGAAATTATAATTCGAATGGAACTAGGACGTCTGAAACATTTGGCCTCATTCCTGTTTGCAATCGCCTCCTGAGAGTCAAGATGTCTTTGCCCCAGAGGCATTAGAGGGGGACTGAGACCCTCACAGAGAACAGGCTTGCCAATTTCTTCCCTTGTAGCTCAAAGAAAAGGGGCATCTTCCGCACACACCGATAAGCCTTCCTTGGCAGTGTCAGTTCTCAATTCCACACCAATTTTTTGCTTTCCAAAATGGAAAAGGGCTTGCTTCTTTTGGAAACACCTGCTGTTCCCTAGTAGACAAAAGCAGCTGCTTCCAAAACAGCCGGGGCATTTTGCTGCTTTTGACCTAAGGTATCACAACTGCCGGGGAATGGGAGAGGACAGGAAGGCCTGGAGGATCATTGTCCATGGGATCGCGATGGGTCGGACACGACTTCGCACCTAACAACAACAACAATCACAACTGCCACCAAGGCTGGCATCAAGGGTCACCTTTGGTGGGCATTCGCCGACCAATGAGAGCTGCTGGTGGGCCTCATCACTCAGCCTTATTCGAGGTTCATTGTGCAATCTCAACCAAGTGACTATAGCATTTTCTGATGTAACTCTCAGACCAATTATGCACGGTAGCCGCACACTGGGGCGCCACTGGTTCCATGCAGCAGAGCAGCATGCCCTACTGCTTCCCATGTGTGCATGGGGGACAAAATCCCCCAACGCATACGGTCCACCCAGAGTTGTGTGTGCAAGGGGGGATTAGCAAGGTAACGCTATCTCACTGTTGCGGGGGTCGATGAATGCCCTGTTTGGCTCTGCAACACCATAAAGCTGAACTGGGCATTTCATGTCCCTACATGGACACTGTAGACTGGGTGTAGCTCAATATGCACAGGCCTAGCTTGTGTGTCAAGAAAGGCAATGCTGAAAAATCAGCATTCCCTTAACATGGGGCATCGGAGGCCCTAATGCAGGCCAGGACTGGGAGGGGGCCAGGCTGATGGTGATGTCATGTGTCTTCAGGGATTTGCCCTGCTGATGTGCGAGCAGTGGCCTGGCACACCCCTCCTGTGCATAATTTGTCTCAGTGTTCTTTTAGGTATTTGTTTATGTGCTTCATTTGTGGGCAGTCTTCTCAGCAAGTACTCTAAGTGGGGATGGAGGACCCTATCTCATGACCAGGGCCTACAAAAACCCGGATCCGGCCCTGACTGCTACAGGCAGGTTAGTGCAAGGATCCCAAAACTTTTGGAACCTGTGTGCACCTCTGGAATTCTGACACTGGGCGGTGGGCACAAACACATAATGGCTGCCACAAGAGGCGGGGCCAGCCACAAAATGGCTGCCACGGGAGATGTAGCCATACATGCAATTTTAATCTTCCCAGCCGATCGGAATCTCCAGTGGTCAGTTTGAAGCCCTATTTGCTCATCTATTTTCTAGAAAACACTTGATCAGATCCAGGAAAGGTGTCGGTGGGTGCCATGCTAGGGACCCCTGGCTTAGTACGTGTGATACAGTCTCTACAGCCTCTCCAAAATGATGGATTAAGTTAGACAGCTGTCTCTGAGAGCATTTCCAGGCTACTCCGTGTGTCGTCTGGATGGATGGAGTCTGCTCATCTCCACCGAATTCGAAAACACAAGGGAAGCCATTGATACTTTTAAATATATATTTACTGTATCATTTAAAATGCCTTGATTAGCTGCCTTTCTTCCTTGGGGAGCTCAAGCGTAAATAATACAATTATTTTTATTTCATTTTTTAAACCTAAAAGATCACAATGTAAAAACTCAGTCAGAGCCACCAATAAATAACTAGATTAGACCAGGGGTAGTCAATCTGCGGCCCTCCAGATGTCCATGGACTACAATTCCCACAAGCCCCTGCCAGCGAATGCTGGCAGGGGCTCGTGGGAATTGTAGTCCATGGACATCTGGAGGGCCGCAGATTGACTACCCATGGATTAGTCAAACGCCATCCTAAATGTGAGTCCCCCTCTAAGAGGGGATCGTGGTTTGGATCAGTGACCCTTTTAGGTAATGCTCAGGGAGAATTGAACAGTGATGATCTTCGCATTTATGGCACACCTTTTTAAACTCGCAAAGCACGCCCTGTCCATTCTTGATGCTCCTTAGCCATGATGGGGGGAGGGGCAGGAAGGGAGAGGGTCTTAAAGGCTAAGAGAGAGCCGCTAGCCTGAGGCTCTGGGCTGATTTGAACCGGGAACCTGCTGGCTGATGGCTCAGCTCCTTACTCCGCTATACCAGCTGTCTCATAATTCTGAATGCTTGGCTGAGCAGCCTCCCTTATTTTCCCTTCTGAGCATTTTTCTGACAATGAGTGGGCTGGCCACTGCTGTGTGGTTTTTATTTTATGGCTTATCAGCGGGTATGCTCACAGGTGGCCCACAGCTGTGAAGTCATATTAGTATTCAGAAAAACGTGCACAGTTAGGCTCGGCCAACCTGAGAGCTATGTGCTTCGTCTTGGCTTCAAAGTGCGTGTGTGTGTGTGTGTGCGTGCGCTGTGCATGTCCAAGCACATCAGAAGCAGACTGTATTGTTGACTGCGTAATCCCTGCTCCATTTCAAATGCAGTTTGTCAGAGCTGCTCTGTTCCCTGGTTCTTATTTCTTCCCCTAACAGGGGCTAACTTTCAAAGACTTTGCTGGGGCCTATGCACAGTGTTTGCCGTGTGGTATTTTTGTTTTAATTGGTTTCAACTCCGGCATTGGATAATTCTTTTTATTGTGTGTTACTTAAATATATTTTGTGCAATGGCTGGGATGCTTCCGAGGGTATTCCATGAAATCATGCAGCCTCCTTCAGCACGGGAGGCATTCCCATGGGAACCTCACCTGTCCTACGCAATTTCCAGATTTAGATATTACGCCTGCGGTGCGGGATCCAGCCGGGGGGGACGGCATCGCCCCCATTTCAAAGCTAAAAAGAAAACTGGCCCACTGTGAGAAAGACCCAGAAAAAAAGAGAAAATACTTAACCCAAAAAATACCGAGCCAAGGCCAAAAATGGTTAAATTTGGGGTTTGGGGTGCTGTTCTCAGATAAAAGCAACGAACGTGTTCAAGGGTTGCTGTCAAAAGCTGCTTCAAGGATAAACATTGACCCTCTTAAGCAGGGGTAGTCAAACTGTGGCCCTCCAGATGCCCATGGACTACAATTCCCATGAGCCCCTGCCAGCGTTTGCTGGCAGGGGCTCCTGGGAATTGTAGTTCGTGGACATCTGGAGGACCGCAGTTTGACTACTCCTGCTCTTAAGCATAACTCATCTCCCAGCTCTGGAACTGTGTCATCTAGCATGCCGGAATTGGCAGGAATTACATGTCACACTTACCAACCAAATAACCGTCTTTGTTTTGTTACCTGATTCTCTTGTCATCTTCAACCCAGATTACCCACTCCATGCTCTGTAGGACTCCGGGTAAAGGGGTCTGAGTCGACACGCTTGTCGATATTTGAGGACACATTAAATAAAATGTCCACTTTGCCCAGCACACGTAAAGGGAAGGGCGAACCTGACATTATTAAATAGCATAAAAGGCGAGAGTGGATGGTAAGGAGATGGAACGCAACTCTCCAGATTTGTTACTAAGAAAGCAGTTTAAAATACGATTAGCTAGAGATCGCGTTTGAGGCTCCTTCCGGAAGAGAAAAGCGGCATATAAGAACCAACTCTTCTTCGTCTTCTTCTAAGAACATGCTGCTGAGTAGCAACCGACTCATGGCATCTCCATCTATGGGGTACTCCAGGTAAGAGACGTACGGGGGTGGTTTGCCATTGCCTTCCTTCGAATAGCAATTCAGATCTTTCTCGGTGGTCTCCCATCCAAGTACTGACCACGGCCAACGCTGCTTAGCTTCCAAGCTCTAACGAGCCTGGGTGAAGCTGGGCTCTTCAGGCTGTTCTGTCGTGCTTCAGGCTGCTTTGAAAGCTGACCCAGAAACCTGCCACCCTTGAATGCATTCCTGTTGGACTGCTCCTGCTGGCTGTCTGGCTCTGCAGGCAGACATACGGCTGTGGGGAAAAGAGCAAGAGGTGGCTTTGAATTTGCCAAGGCGTGCTTGCTCTTCCCCTGTCACCGCTCAGCTGGAAAAGCTCACACAGCCCCCAGCAAGCTACTCAGCCGAGGGAAATGGCACCGGCTTAATCACAGATGGCCAAGCTGTTCTTCTGTCTTTCTCCCCCTAACCCACCCTTCTCTGCTGCCTCTGCACCCCTGTCTTCTGCATCTCTCAAAGGAGCTGCCCTGCAGTTTGACAAGCATTGTCCCAATGAGAGAAAGTACTGCCAAGTCTCAGATGACTTACAGTGACCTTGTAGGATTTTTGGTGCAAGGGACATTCTGATATGGTTGGCCGTGGCCTGCCTCTGCGGCGCAACCCTGAACTTCCTTCATGATCCTCCATCCCACTATTATCCAGGGCCCACCCAGCTTAACTTCTCAGATCTGGATCACTCAGAATTGGGAAAGGAGTAACTGAGATGGTTGCTCATTGCCTGTCTCTGAATAGCTACCCTGACTTCCTTGGTGGTGTCCCATCTGTGAACTGGCTGTGGCCAACCCTGCTTAACTTCCAAGATCAGACAAGATCAGGCTAGCCTGACCTGCCCGAGTCAAGACAGCATTGTCCAAACATATAAAAATAGAAAGAAGTTATCAGCCATGCTGGTCCAAAACACCAACCCAAAAGCCCAGGGAACAATCATCACTCCCAAACAAATGATGTATAATGGTGTTATGTGGATGACATATATATACAGAGAAGACAACAGTTGGTATTATAACTCCAGGAGAGTCACTCTCCATCATGTGGGATTAGCTATAATTCCTGTAGATCACCAGGACCCACCGGGGACTGTCAACCTTAGATTTTTCCTGAAATAAAATTTGTCCAGGCACAAAGACTGGAGTGACTTCAAGGGAAATCACAAGAGTTTGAAAAAGAAAACCAGAAAAGTTTCTCAAGGGAGTAAACGGTGGAGAGGGAGCCATGCACTCCTGGCTAGCTGGCTGTCCACGTTGTAGAAAGAGGGCTTTGCTGATGGAGAACAGCTGGAGATGCAAATGAAAGGCTGATTCACCGGCTGCTTTGGAGGCACAAGGATCTGGTTCGACAGCCCTTCCAGCATTAATGAGCGAGGCCAGGAGGAGGCAAAGCATCACCCCCCCCCCCCCAATAATGAACAAACAACAAGATCAAGCTGTCATCTTAGAACGGGGACGGCTTCGGTCTCTCCTCTTGGCTTCCTGCTCACCAGCGAGGTTTATTAATGAGTCAAACAGAAGCCTGCCATGCTCTTTACAATTTTAGATGATGCTTTAAAAAAAATAGCATTGAGTGAGCATTCAGCAAGGCGCAGGCCAGGGAACACCAATGCTCCCAGACCACAGCCAACTGTGGGGCCTCGCTGTAAAGAGCTGAAGAACGGAGCCTATGTTTAAAAGGACCCTCTAGTGAACAGGCTCGAGCATGGAAGCGACATGGAAGCAGTGCCCCTTTTTCTGCCTGTGTCTAGCACACTCCAGTTGGTGTTTCCTGGGGCCTCCAAGTGGAATCGGAGGACCCCTCCAGCCCATCTTCAGACTACAGATATCAGTTTCCCTGGAGAAAAGGAATGCCTTGGAGGGTGGACTCTGTGGTTTGGTGCCCCACTGAATTCCCTATCCTCCCCAGGCTCCATCCTGAAATCACTAGGAGTTTCCCAACCTGGATCTTGCACCCCTACAGTCCCCCACCAGTGACCAGTATGACCAGTACGGACATGGCACAGACATGGCAACCTTAGAGTCTCCTGTTCTCAGGTATCTTGGAAACTGTAGTTCGGATGCAGGCAGGGATGTCCAGAGTTCTCCCAAGACTTAGACTATACAGATATGTTCCCCTGCAGGAAATGCGAACATCCCTGTTAAGCGCCTTCCTCATCCCAAACTTCATCTCCCAGGCAGAACTCCCAAACTTTCTGGAATTCCTGTTGGGACTTTTGGACTAGACTAGGTCCTAGGTATTTCCAGAAGATTGGAGCTGCAGAGTAAGAGTTTTGAAGTATGCAGTTATTGTGGATGAGGTGCTGATCCAGGCTCAGAGTGCTTTGGGGTTTAAAAAAAAATCTTTAATGCAAGAGATTATTTGTGAAAATATATCATATTCATCTGCTTCAGTCTCCTTACTGAAGCAGAAGACAAAAGCTTAAAAGATAGTTACAAAGAAAACACATTGCAAGCCCCTATCGCTGGCTCAAGCAGACTACATGCCTACACTTCAGCAGAGAGCCTTAATGGGTGCTGCTCCTTGCTTCAGCAAAGCACACACACTGATCTGTTCTTTCTTTTCCTGAAGAAACAGGAAGTGGGCAGGAGCCCACTTTAAACAAAGAGGTCTCCCAGGCATGCACTGGGATTTTTCCAGTGCAATCTCAGAGTGGCCATTAGGCGCACTAGTGAGCACATAGGAGCAGCTCAGCTGCTGAAACAGCTTAACAACAGCCCTTCAAGGCTGACTTCACCAAATCACTTGCTGAGTGCAATTCCAACAATCACGCAAGCTAGAACTGGCAACTTTGGACGCAGAGCGCTGTGCTTCTCCAGTAAAAAGTCCTCCGCCCTTTTTCAAGCTAAGGGGCATTTCAAATTTCTCATGTTTGTTTATCCCTAAAATCTTTCTTTGGATATTGCTTCTAATCTGGCATGTGGGACCCTGGAGTCCTTATTTTTTTATCATTCCATTTCCTTACATCAGATTTCCCCCGTAAAGATGGAGGCTTACTAACCCCATTTGTGTGTCAGTAAATGTTCACGATTCGTATCCACGGCATATGTTGTATGTATAAACACTGCATAAGATCCATAATGCAGAACAGACCAGCAAAAAGTTTCAGGGGCTCCTCCACAGTCAAAAGGTTGAAAGGGGTTGGGCTGGATTGAATCTAATGGTCCTCTCGCATCTTGAATCTGCTTCACAGCATTGCCATTGTAAAGCTAAATAACAAAAGAACTGGAAAGCCTGTTTCTACGCCGGGAGGAAAAGCCACCATAGAGAATGATAAATAATATAACAATGATCAAGTCAAATGCCAGTTTGAATTGCACTTACAGAAGCCTGTTTTGCAAAACAGGGAAGAACATGCAGCCCTGGGAGACTGTGGGCAGCTTTTCTTGTGCCAGGAGGAAAATAATAATTTTTTAAAAGCCAAAACAAATGTACGAGGCTGGCCCCGAGCAATGTCTTGCACGGAAGGCTCCCTTCCTTCCCAGGCAGCCGCTCAACAACCGGCTCTGAATAGGATGTCAGCTCCTGGTTTCTCCTCCCAAACTGGTCTTCAATGTAGTTACGTAGCCTCATTCCGCGACTTGAAAGGCGCTTTGATGACAAATTGAAAGCGGTGGCTTCAAGAGCAATAAGGTAATTGCTCAATAGCTGTTCTGCATTGCATTGTGAGCATTTGGGGCATTCACATCCTGACCTTAGTTCCCAGGGTCAACCCAACATGACTGGCAGAATCCTGACTTTTAAGCGAGGTGGGTGGGGCCTCTCCTAATCCTCTTAGGGGTTCCATTCTCCAGGTGGCACCGAGAAATCCCCCAGAATTACAAGTGATCTCCTAATTGCTTTAGACAGAATCACAGAGTGATTCCTTCCCTTCCTCTCCCCACAAGAGACACCCTGTGAGGTAGGTAAGACTGAGAGAGCAATGAGAGAGCTGTGTCTGGTCCAAATTCACCCAGCTGGCTGCATGTGGAAGAGTGAGGAATCAGACCTGGTTCTCTAGATTAGCAACCACTGCTCTTAACCACTATACCAAGCTGGCTCTCAGGTCAGCTGACAACCAGCAAAGTCACATGGTATTTCTCCAGCACAATCAACCTCATGGTACTCCTCTATCTCCCTAGAGCAGGGATAGTCAAACTGCGGCATTCCAGATGTCCATGGACTACAATTCCCATGAGCCCCTGCCAGCAAATGCTGGCAGGGGCTTGTGGGAATTGTAGTCCATAGACATCTGGAGGGCTGCAGTTTGACTACCCCTGCCCTAGAGTAACGAAAGAGAGAAACAGTTATTTAACAGTAGCTGTCTGCAAAATGTTTGAGTATGTCATTAGTCTATAATAAAAATCTCATTTGCACACCAAAGTGACTGAGTACTTCTGCTATTTGGCTAGCGTAAGGAAGACACACTCAATGGCCTCCACATAGTACAGTCACAAAAACAACGCCTGTCCAAAAATTAATGGCCAGCGGAACTATCAAAGGACTCACAAAAACCATCCTGGTAGAAGTAAATCACCAAGGAAGCCGGGATGACAGTAATTTTATGAACCGGGGAAAAAAACATATTGATTTGTACTCAATCATAACCTCTCTCTTAATAATAGGTGCTTGACATTTTAACGTAATTAGTTGGGCAACGAATTCTTAATGCCTCGTCCTCTGGACATTAACCAGAAACCAAATTTATAATGTTTTTTTTGCTTTCCCCCACCGCAGCCAAGTATTAAAACGGAACAAAAATTGATCCCTTTTGTATTGTTGCATTTTAAAAACAGACCACAAAGATAAGGGGTGGGGGGGGAGGGAGAAATATCAACAGACATGAATTTAATCAAGAGGCCAAACTTCGGAAGAGAGAAGAGCTGTTTGTGTATCCCGCTTTTCACTACCCGAAGGAATCTCAAAGTGACTTACATATTCCTTTCCTCTCCCCACAAGGGAGGGGAGGTGGGGCTGAGAAAGATCTGAGAGAACTGGGAAGGGCTCAAGGTACACAGCTGGCTCCATGTGGAGGAGGAGTGAGG
>NC_135380.1:5762500-5845000 GCF_049243985.1 Paroedura picta | reverse complement strand
GTCATATCTCCATCTTCTAACACCCCGGCAGGTCACCACTGTCCACCTCACACTGCCGTCCCTCTGCCGTGTCCTGCTGGTACCATGAACCTCCTGGAAGGGGCGGTGTCCTCCTCAGCTTGCAAGCTCTGCCCGGTCGGGCGGTACTGCCGTGGGAATGCTAACTGGGAACCTGATGGTAAGCCACCCTGGCGGATGAGCTGTGAGCACTGGAGATGCAAAAAGCATAGCCATCAGGGATTCTTATCCTCAAGGATGAAGATTTGGGGCAGGCTGTTAGAAAGGCCTTTCAGACATCATTTCATTTCTTATTCCCTCTCCTCTCCTCTCCTCACTTCACCTTGAAGTAGCCATCTTGGGTCTGGTCCATACTGCTTGAGACTGCACATGGCTAAAATGATCTTCCTTATTTTTTTAAACAAGTGCCCCTAGAAAATTAGATCTGTGTAGAAAGAAATGGATGAACCATACAGGGGTAAGATGGCAGCTCCTGAGGGGCAACCCAAGGGGCCGAGGCTCGGTGATAGAGCATCTGCTTGGCATGGGAGAAGGCCCCCAAGTTCGAATGCCCAGTGTCTCCAGCTGAAGAATCTGGCAGTGAGTGACGTGGCAGACTTCTGTTCTATGATGGACCAGGGGCCTGATTCAGTGTAAAGCAGCTTCATATGTGTAAATAGCCAGCCCTGTTCACTGGAGCACTGCTTCCAAGAGCCATTTGTTTTCTCCCACTGGCAGGTCTCTGCTCCGCTGGGTATTACTGTGCTGGTGGAGCCACTGATGCCGTCCCACGAAGCACCCCTGAATTTCCCCTCAGTGGGCCCTGCCCAACCGGGCACTATTGTCCGGAGGGCACCTTGGTCCCCGTGGCCTGCCCAGTGGGCACCCTGAACAATGCCACAGGTGAGTGGGGTCGCTGATCTGAGCTGGGCATTTGGGTTTCAGAGGCGAGTTGCTACCCGGCTCTTGTGGAGCATAGTCACTGCTGAAAGGGATCACAATCTTGTAGAGCAGGGGTAATCAACCTGTGGTCCTCCAGATGTTCGTGGACTACAATTCCCATGAGCCCCTGCCAGCAAACATGGGAATTGTAGTCCATGAACATCTGGAGGGCCACAGGTTGACTACCTCTGTTGTAGAGCATGAGGACAGAAAAAGACTTTTTGAAAAAGGTTTCGCCCCTCCTGTAAACCTCAAGTTGAAACATACGCTGGTCTTTTTAGTACCAGTTCTTATGGAATAGCTTCCTATCTGTTACCTCGAAGGTGAGATAACAAAGCACCATAAATTATCAAAGAATAAACCAACCTGGTGTGTTAAAACACCAGTTTTACAGCCTAATAGATTTACTCCGTGGAGCACTCAATAACGGTGACAGCAAAGACAGCCGTGAAATTTGCAGACATTTATCATTCTTAATGGATCAAGCCAGTCCTTGGTCCAGAATTGCATGGGTAGTGTCTGTAGATTCCTTAATTAATACAAGGGTGCCTGTAGATTATTAGTCCAAGGCCACAGGAAAATTAATGGCAGATTAATAATATACAGGCAGCATTGGGTTGATTTAAGAAATCTATAGACGATGTTTGATGACAACAGAGGCTACCTGAAGGCTGGTTTGTTCCTTTAAGAGTGATAAATGTCTGAGAATTTCATGGCTGTTCTTTGGCTGTTGTTTTGCTGTAATTGTTATTGAGTACCCCATGGAGTGAGGCTATTAGGCTGTAAAATTGGTGTTTAGCACACTAGGTTGGTTTAGCTGTTCCACATAATATATTTCTGGCGAAGCCTTGGAGGAGGAGCTGGTCTCATGGCTTAAGTGCCACTCAGCACTTAACACCCACTCAAGGCAGCTGTCCTACCTCTGAGTGCCTCCTCCTCCAACCGGCTTGCCTGTCTGTCCAGCAGCCAGCCAATCACCTTCCGTCCCCCACCCCTGACCATCCCCTCCGCCTTCCACTTTCCTCCGAGGCTTGGAGGCTGCAGATCCCTGCTGTGAGAGTTGCCCCTGCCCGTGAGTTCCCTCACAGCTGCCTGCAGCCTTTCCAGATCCGGGGGGGGGGGGGGGGAGGCTGTCTGCAGAGTTCTTCCACCCACCCCAGTCTAGCACTGTTCTGTTCCTGAATGCAACAGGCTTGGCCCCTCGTTCTTTAATAATTTGTGGTGGTTTGTTATCACTCCTTAGAAGTAACAAATAGGAAGATATTCCATAATAATTGACATTAAAAACACTGAGTGTATATTTCAATTTGAGGTTGACAGGAGTGGTTGTAAAGGGAATTATTCTGGAGCCCTGCTTGTCATGGTTGGTCTGGTGCGTTCCTGTGTACCTAGTATGGCTTGCTCCTGCCGTACAATCTTGACATGCAATTTGTGCAATATCTGTCATTGGGGGCTGGTTGTGAAATGCTGTTCAGTGGATTTCCCCATTTAAATCCCCTTTCAGGCTGTTTTTCAAACTGAAAATCAATCCGTGGGAGAGCTTTTGAGCAGTGGTTCAGTGCTAGAGCACCTGCTTGGCACACAGAAGGTCCCAGGTTCAATCCCCAGCATCTCCTATAAAAAAGGACCAGGCAGGTGGTGAAGAGACCGTGGAGAGCAGCTGCCAGTCTGGGTAGGCAAGACTGACTTGGGTGGACCTGGGGTCCATTTCAGTACAAAGCAGCTTCATACCAGTTTGTAGACAGACACGTTCATGCTGGAGAGAAATGGAAAGCACCGGAGTGAGAATTCAGGACCCAAGTTCTCCAGGGGCTTGTTTTCATAATGAGTAAACGGTGACTAGTTCTTTACTTATGGGAACAGCCTTAGTGTGAAAGCAAGAGTCGGAGGGATGCTCACTATCTTTCAAACCATGCGGTTTATGAGAAGAAGATATCGCCTTATTTTCAGGTCTGTGTCTGCCTGTGATCTGGTAGCTCAACAGGGAAAGCTAGGCATCTAAATGCGATTGTCCAATGCTGCATTGCAAGGCCCCAACCCCAAGTGGGGGCAGATGTACAACTTCTTGGTGCCGCCGATCTCTTCCAGAGGTCTCTTTTCCCTGCAGGAGGCTCAGCCCCGGACTCGTGCGTCCCCTGCTATCCGGGCTTCTTCTGTGCCAGCGTGGGCTTGAGCTCACCTACGGGACTGTGCACTGCTGGTTTCTACTGCCCTGCAGACTTCAGCTCCTTTAGCCCAACTGCATTTGTCTGCCCCAAGGTCTGTCAAGTTCACTGGGCAGCAGTGGATTTTAGGGGTTCTCACTGGAAGCCGGCTGCTGCTTATGAACAGGGCTCCCCAACGAGGTGCCTCTCCCTGCATCCATTGAGCTATGCAGGAAGTGGGCGAGGCCATAGTAAAACTGGGCTTGTTACTGGCCGCCCTCTTTCAAATGGAAGGTTTTCTATTTGGGGACTGGGATGATTGGGAGGACTGGAACATGCTTGGTGTAGTGGTTAGGAGTGCGGACTTCTAATCTGGCGAGCCGGGTTTGATTCCCTGCTCCTCCCCCACATGCAGCCAGCTGGGCGACCTTGGGCTAGTCACAGCCCTGATAAAGCTGTTCTGACCAAACAGTAATCTCAGGTCTCTCCCAGCCTCCCCTTCCTCACAGGGTGACTGTTGTGGGGAGAGGAAACGGAAGGGGATTGGAAGCTGCTTTGAGACTCCTTTGGATAGAGAAAAGTGGCATATAAGAACCAACGCTTCTTCTCCTTCTTCTTGAATTGCCGCTGTCTCATCCCATGCTTTTTGCCCTTTCTCTGGCTGCCAGGGGCACTACTGCCACCCTGGGGCGGCTTTCCCAGCCCCATGCCCTGTTGGAGAGTACCAGTCAAACCGGGGCTCGGACCACTGTCTCCCGTGCCCAGCAGGATTCTACTGTCAAGAGGGCTTCGCCGGAGACCCCCGGCCCTGTCCGCCCTATGCATACTGCCCTGCAGGTACAAAAATATGTCAGCACAACTCAGGGGCGCATGAGGCTTGTGCCAGTTTTGACTGATCCATGGAATCAGTTGCGTGAAGCTTTGCTCACAGGTCTGCCGTCTGCACCACCCCCGCCCCCTGATACACTGATTAATCAGAGGACATAAAAATGAGAAAATATTTCAGCAATTAGCTCTTGAAATCACAAGTTTGGCATTCGTTTTTCAGTCTGCATCACTGTGCCATTTTTTTCTCTTTTGACACTACGAGCCACAAATTCGTGAAGACAAAAGGGCTCAAATTACACCCATGTCAGACCTTCTGTCTTTTAAGCCTCCATTTGCCACTGTACCAATGGGTCTTGAACTTGCTTGTTTTTGAAGCTGTTCCACCACTCTGGCATGTTACTGGAATGAGGATAGCTTAATCCAAGTCCAGTAGCACAGGAGAGATGAACAAGATTTTCAGGGCATGGGATTTCAAAGCTTCCTTCATCAGATACCCGAAGATCTGATAAAAGGAAGCTTTGACTTGTGAAAACTGATATTCCAAAATCTTGTTGGCCTCTGAGATGCTCCTGGACTTGAATCCAGTTCTTCTACTGCAGACCAGCATGGCTATACCCCAAAAATCTATACTCATGGAATGAGAAATGCTATTTCCCAATCTAGCACACATCTATACAGATTTTTTTTTCCAGAAGACAATGTGGTGGCAGACGCTATATCTGCAGTTCAAAGCTTATCTTACTGGTGGTGTTGGCCAAGACACCTGTCAGAGCATGTGACACAGTTTGATTATGTGGGAAAGCACACAGCCATTTGTGCACAATGGTGGTTTGTCATTGAGGATGACCATCATGATATGAATCGGCTTTCTGCAGTGCCAGATTGTTGACTCTCCTTGCTCAGCATTGTGCTCCCTGATTGGCCAAAGGCTGAACTTGGGGTTGACTGTGTACAACTGTGCAATTTATCAGCCATTCCCCTAAATTATAAAGGAGGGCCTTCTTTTTTTGGCATTCTCAAAAACAGTATGAGCCCTTCCACAAAGCTTAGCTGCTTGTGGTGGGGAAGCCTCTTTCTGCCCCTATATCCATAGGCTAGCCTATCAGGGAGCAAGGTCATACTCTACTTTATTGACTTATGGGTTTTCCTGTTCTGTTTTCCTAGGAGCTTTGGTTCCTCGCCCCTGTCCTGATGGCACATTCACGTCTCCGGATGTGACCGGCCTGCAAGAGGAGAGAGAATGTCTTCCTTGCCCCCGTGGCCATTACTGCAGGTCTTTGTTCTCTTTGCAGCCAGAGAAAGTGCTGTTGATTGTTTGAATTCTTATGTGCTCTCAGTAAGGGGTTTAAAAGTCCTCTAAGTTGGGGTGAGAGATTGGGGTGACCACCTGCCGAAGCGTCTGGCAAAGCAGGGATTTGGGTCCAAGCCTGATATTTTAAATATCTGTATTGTGTTTTTGTGCCTATAGTCTTGGTTTGAGTTTCTCTAACAGTCCCTCCCCTCCCAGCCAATTCTCACCCACTTCCTTTGCCGCCAGGAGAGGCCGGATGGAAGGGAAGTGCGCTGCAGGCTACTTCTGCCAAGAAGGGAGTTCTGACGCCACCCCGCAGGGACATAACTTCACCTGGTTGCCTCTGGCTGAGTGCTCCTGGGGTCAAGACTGCGCCGGGATTTGCCCAGCAGGTAAATTGTTGGTTTCTTTTGAAAAGTCTCAGGCACCAGATGAACTGGGCAGCTAGCAGTTCTGATGGTGGTACCTGGAGACAGTGGGCCAGGTCTTTCTAAGAGACTCAGGAGCCATTCCCAAACATTCTCAGAAAAAGGACTGGGCATGGTGGTGAGGGGAGACAAGCCCAGTTCCCAACTGTGGTGGGGAGAATTTGCCTGTCTCAAGTTGTTTGCTGTCATTCTGTGTTGTCCATTCCCTTGCCAGATATCTGCCTCTGTAGAAAGATACATTTTCCTTCTTTTAATCTGAACTCAAGACTAGCTGCAAGCAGTTCTTAATAGCCAGGTTCTTAGCTCTTGTATCTTGCAGCTACTTTATCTCCGAGATGTCACGTTGACATAATTATTGAGAGGAGCCCAAATCACTGGTGCTTTCTGGAGACAAAGGCATGGAGAAGATGAAGATTCAGGAACTCAAAAGAGGCCCAGTCGTCTAGGCCAGGGGTAGTCAACCTGTGGTCCTCCAGATGTTCATGGACTACATTCCCATGAGCCCCTGCCAGCAAACACTGACAGGGGCTCATGGGAATTGTAGTCCATGGACATCTAGAGGACCACAGGTTGACTACCCCTGGTCTAGGTCACAATGCCAGCAAATTTTGCTGTGGGAAGACTCTAGTCTTTTGCAGCCATGTGGCTTCATCTCCTTTCCAGAAAATCACTTTACAACATGCTGGGATGTCACAGAATCCCACAAGGAGCTGAGCTAGGGTTGCAAGATCCCCCCCCTCCCACCAGCCACCAGCCACCAGTAGAGGATGGGGGTAAAGCTGTCAGCTCCAGGTTGGGAAACGCCTAGAAATTTGGGGATGGAGCTTGGGGAGGACCTCAGTGGGCTACAATGCCATACAGTCCCCCCCTCCAAAACATCTATTTTCTCCAGGGAAACAGATATCTGTAGTTTGAAGAGGAATTGTGATTCCAGGGCATCCCCAGGTCACAACTGGAGGCTGGCACCCCTCAGCTGAACACATTCTGATACAGACAGGCCCCCCTTATTTTGCAAGGTGTTGCAGAAGCTGTGTTATCTTTGCTGAATCCGAGAGGTAGGGCGTTTTTTTAACTCCGTTGTGCATGTACATGATTTTTTCTCAGGATTCTACTGTCCCGAGGGCTCAGGTGTACCCATTCCTTGCCCAGATGACACCATTGGCTCCCTCCCAGGTGCTGGGCAAAGAGATGACTGCCTGCCCTGCCCACCAGGCCGCTGGTGTAAAACAGGTTACCATTTATGCTCTGTGAGACTCCCCCACCAGACTCACTGCCTTCTCCCATCCTGCCACCAAAGAGGGCAACTGGGCCATCAGCTCTTCCCCAGCAAACTCTCTTTCTCTGTCATCTGGGCTCAGTCTGTTGCTTCCTTCCTGGCCAGGTGTGCTGCTCTCCTGACCTTCTTTGCATGGATGGGTCTGAGCCCTGCTTGCCTGTCCATAGCTTGGGCAGCTGGCTCAGAATCAAGTTACATTTGATTGTCAGCATGGGTGACCCCCCCCCCCCCGGACTCCTGTGTGTGGTGCCCTCTTCTTCTTCTTCCCAGCCTGCCTCTTCCTTTATGCTTCCTGACTCTGGTCCTTAGCCGTCCTAATCTCCTATAGTGACCGAGCCGTTGCGTATTCATAATTACAGCATTACTTTGGTCTCTTTCTCTTTTTGTCCCTTTCCTGACTCTGTCGTCTTCTCCGACTGCAGAAAAATCACTTCTCAGGTCCTCGGGGAATGCTTTTTTTGTAGAATGGAAGAGCGATTTCAAAAGGGAGTTGAGAACACTAATGCCTAAATTCCTTGCCGTAGTCAATCCATTGCCGAAGCACGGAATGCTGATTTGCATATAAATGAAAGGCATTTGCGTGTTATTTGCTTCCTCTTCTTCTTTTGCTATTCATTGGGAAAGAGAAGAGCTCTGCAGAGTGCTGAAACTGCCTCTGTTAACCGCCTTGTTCCTCTGTGACTTGCCACTTAACCCGCTGTCTCTCTCTGCCTCTTCAGAAGACCCAGTGGCTTACCCATGTCCTTACGGGCACCACTGCTACAGCGTGAATCACACCAGTCCTGGTGGACCCCGAGCTCTCCCCCTGTGCCCCAAGCAAGCTTTCCGAATAGAAGGCAGCACGGAGGTCCAGTTGGATTGCCAGCCCTGTCCACCAGGCTACCTGTGCCCGGAAACAGGTGAACAGCCCACTGGGCAGACAGCTTTTGATTCCGTTCAGAAGGGGCAGACAAAATAATATTGCAGGGTGCTGTTGTCATCTGTTTGATAGATGATGGATGGTACAGTTTACAGCAGGAGTAGTCAACCTGTGGTCCTCCAGATGTTCATGGACGACAATTCCCATGAGCCCCTGCCAGCAAATGCTGGCAGGGGCTCATGGGAATTGTCGTCCATGAACATCTGGAGGACCACAGGTTGACTACCCCTGGTTTATAGGGGACACCTCCGGGTGAGAAGACCCAGCCACAACCACTGGGCCAGATAGGGAGCCAGATAGCCCCAGAGTAGGGGAACAAAAGGGAGGGGGGAATGAGCAAGGCAACCTCAGGTCAGTTCCCTGCAGGAAGTTCTGGGACTCTGACCAAGTAAATCATGGCAGGAGCCAGTGGCTACGTGACACAAATCTGACAAAGGGTACCTGAAGAAGGGACCTTTGACTCCTGAGAGCTCACACCCCCAAAATCTCATTGGTAGCTCAGGTGCTATGAGACTTGAATCAAGTTCTTCTGCTGCAGATCAACACTGCCCCACCCCCAACACTGCTCCTGATGTTCTCTTTGTTTCCATTTAAATTTTAGCCAGCTGTTTCTGCTATCTGCTTTTCACTGGAGACATTGTAGATTAATGTGTATTGTGCACAGATCTTTTATGGGTTGTGTGTGCAATTTACACATGCCATCAGGACTCTTGCCGCCTTCCTCCCCATGAGGCTCCAGGGCTGCCTCTGCTGCCTCCTCCCTGGCCCGAGGGCTGTACCTGCCACCTCTGTCCATCCACAGCAGCCATCCTGCATAGCTTTGGTGCCAGGAGCTGGCCTCATTATGCACAGTGTGCGTCATATATGTGCACGATGTCGATTCACCGATGCAAATCATGTTGGAAATTGGACACGCTTTCTGCCAACTTCTTGTTGCAAAGAAGCACAGGATGGTCTGAAAATGAAGAATCAGAGATTCAGTCACACAAGAGGGAAGCCCAATTGAGACAAATGATTTGGAGGCTGAAACAGCCGGGCTGAGAAATACAAAACCCTCTTTGTCATCAGGTACCTGGTCTTCAGCCTCATTAGAAGCAGCCATTATTATTATTATTATTATTATTATTATTATTATTATTATTATTATTATTATTATTATTATTATTATTATTATTATTATTATATTTCAGTTTATTACCCGCCACTCCCAAATGGCTCATGGTGGGTTACATCAGTCTGAATAAAACCCCATTAAGACCCCAGATACAAAAGCATCACAATCCACTTTCTCCTTTCCTTATAGCATCACAGCAATGCTAACAGATGTGAGTGATTCCTATCAGGAGAGGGTACTGTTTTCCCTTGCCAAAAAAGTGCCTTTTAAAATCTCAAGCCACAAGGGTGGTTGGTATTTTCTGTGCACAGGTTTTTACGTGTCTCTCTTTACCTGGCTTGTCTTTTGCAACAGATTTGGTTGCTGCTACAGACTACCCTTGTGCTCCAGGATACTGGTGCCCAGGGGACAGAGGTGCCTTCCTTTGCCCATCGGGAACCTTTAGGATTCAGCCTGGCGCCACATCTTTGGAGGAGTGCACTCTCTGTCCACCTGGATTTCACTGTCCAGATCCAGTGATGTCCGGCATGCCAAACACCCACGGAATTCCTTGTGAGCCAGGATATGAGTGTCCTCCAGGTGAGGAAGCCCTACCTGTTACCAGCTGAGTATCAAAACACTGGCATGGGATGTTCAGATATTCCTCCAAGGAGACTACGTGGGACTTTTGCATCTGTGATAGGGCGGTACATATAGGCCAATGCCTTAGAAAAGCAACTACTTTTACATGAGGAACAGTTTCTGGAGGAGACAAGGACAGGAATGGGAGAAAGCAGCTTTGTTCTAAGTGTCTGATGGTGCTCCCCTCCAGGTTCAGTCCAGCCCCTGCCATGCCGGCCCGGCTCTTACTGTGGACCCAAGACAGGGGTTCCTCCACTGTGTCCCGGAGGGCATTACTGTCCTGAGGGGTCGTCCACATACAACACACCAGGGCAACGGTAAGTATCTCCTTTCGCAGATGCGATGACCCTTGCAGAGTTAGGGGGAAAGCCTGGTTAGGGACCAGATTTAACATTCGCCCCCCCTCCCCCACACATCTCCATGGAGCTTTGTGGGTTGGTCCTGAGTGCCTCCAGAAAAAGATGTTTTGAAAGCATGCCTTTGTGGATGTGGCTCAGATCTAGACTCATAGTGTGAGAGTCATTTTTACTGGGAAATATTATTTATGGAAACATATCATACCAAAAGTTTAAAGAATAGCTAAAAAAGCAGCACATTGCAAGTCTCTATGGCTAGGCTACAAGCAAACTACATGTCCACACACCAGCAGGTGGAGAGAGCAGAGCCTTAATGGCTGCTCCTTGCATGCTTCTTTAAAGCACCCACAGAGCTGCTCTTCCAGAAGAAAGAGGAAGTGGGCAGGAGCCCAGCTTAGACAAAGGGAATAGCCCGTTGCTTGGGATTTTTCCACTGCAAATCCATAGTGACCATTAGCCATCATTAGTGAGCACACAGGTACAGCTCAACTTGCTTAAAGAGCTTAATAACAGCCTTTCAAGTGTGACTTTACCTAGTTACTGGCTGACTGCCTCTGCCCCGACTGCCTCTTTTCCTCTGTTTGCAGGTGTGCCTATCCCTTCTACTGCTCCCTTGGCAGTGCTCACCCACTCCTGTGCCCAGTTGGCTATACTGCATTGAATGTGTCAGGTCTCAGGGACTCTTTTGAGAAGACCTGCAAAGCCTGCGAAGTGGGCACATTTGGGGTTGCTGCCAATTACAGCCGTTCCTGTTCACCCTGCCCACCAGGATTCAGCTGTCCAGAAGGTGATTGTTCCACCTTGTGATGCAAAGAAAGGGTCAGGAAAAATTCTGTTAAGGCAGAATTTGGCTTCAAAGCTCTGCAGTATTGGCCCAGAGTGACATAAAAGCAACATGAAAGCATCCTTAAAGTAGGGGAGCATGTTGAGAAGTCCCAAGTAGGCATGTGCATCTCCCAAAAAAATTGTATTTTTTAAATTTGGAAATCAGGGAGCCAGAAAATATCCATATTCCCAGCTTTCATACTGGTTGGTAATCAGATCCAGGGTTTCTTTTCAGGGTTCCCCTACGGTGGAAATTTCTGGTGGGGCTCATTGTTGACGAAATCACGCCAAAATGTCCTTGAAGAAGTGGATGCCTGTCCTTGAAATAACCCCCCAGTTCCAAGTGAATTGGAGCAAGCAATTCAATTCTTGGGTCCCTGAACAAGATACCACCAGCTAGCCTCCATTGCTTGCTGTGGGGAGGGAAGAATTCCATGAGTTCTCCGAGGAAAAGAATAGCCAGAAATAAAAAAGCAAGCTAAACAAGCCCTGGCCAAGAGCTCTTCAAAGCAGATAGCTCTAACAACCCCCAAAAAACTGCAGAACTAGGGAACCATCTTGAGAACCAAATCTGGAGAGGATCTTTAAAAATTTCTTTTCCCGCAACATCTGGCATGTTTCTCTACTCCAACTGTTTACTTGTCTTGTTTTTATGAATGCCACATTTAAAAAAATACGGTGGGCAAAGAGGGGAGAACAGCTTTATGAGTGTCAGAACCAAGAACCAATCAGTTCTAAGGGCAGGTTCAGGGTGGTGTGGGAGGGAGATGGCTTTGTGATTGGCATGCATTCAAGCCCAGTAAGATCCCTCCATGAGCCTCCACCTTGGGTTCTTTCCCCACCCCCAGGCAGTGCAAGCTACCTCCAGCAGCCCTGCCCCAGAGGCTACTACTGCCCTGCCATGGCCCCTGCACCTGTGCCTTGTCCCCCAGGCATGTACGGGAACACCAGCCTAGCCAGGCATCTGGAAGAATGCCATCCCTGCCCTGCTGGCTCCTTCAACCACCTCCCTGCTCAGACTGGATGTTTTCCTTGTGGGAGCTCCTCAACATCCAAAGCAGGTAGGCTTGGCACCCAGTAAACGTGGCACTATCTCTCCACCCTGCACGGGGTCTGTGAAACCTTCTAAAGCTTACTTAATAGCAGCGTAGGAGTTAATCCTGTCTTGGTGTAGATCGGTCCATTTAAAAAATCTGGATCCTAAATGTCTGGCCTCTGGACGAATTTGGCAAAAAGCATCTTTCACTGCAACTGCTTCTCCCACCAGTGACCATGTTCCAAAAAGACTCCCAGGCTGTTGAGTAAGAAGTTGACCCCTCCTTCCCCTGCCCTTTTAAGGTGAAACCCACTGTACCTGCCTCGGACTGAACCGGGCTTTCCAAGAATCCGACGGCTCCTGCATCTGCCAAGTGGGATACATTTACTATGATGAACGAGGAAAGGAGGCATCAGATAGCAACAGTGACCAAGACTGTCAACCCCAGGTGAGCAACTGCTGCCAGGGGCAGCTTCATGCACATACGCAGCACTTCCCCACACCGTATCTTTTAAGAAAGGTAGGCCAATATGAAGGCGTCTTCTGTTTGGTGTAGTGGTTAGGAGTGTGGACTTCTAATCTGGCGAGCCAAGTTTGATTCTGCACTCCCCCACATGCAGCCAGCTGGGTGACCTTGGGCTCGCCATAGCGCTGATAAAACTGTTCTGACCGAGCAGTGATATCAGGGCTCTCTCAGCCTCACCCACCCCACAAGGTGTCTGTTGTGGGAAGAGGAAAGGGAAGGCGACTGTAAGCCGCTTTGAGCCTCCTTCGGGTAGGGAAAAGCGGCATATAAGAACCAACTCTTCTTCTTCTTCTTCTTCTGTGGAGTCAGATAAGTGGCCCATAGAGTTCAAACCAGCCCTTTCGCCAGCACCTGGGACTTGGCCCCTGTTTGCCACAATGTGACACAGAGTCTCTTTTAATTGATGGTGCCAGTGATTGAGCCATGACTTTTGGGGAAGAGCGTATGTGTTTTACCACTGGTTTATGTGTGATTCCCCATCCTAACGGGCATCATTCGCCCTTTCTCCTTGTGCAGGTGGAGGAGCGCTGTGCTCCCGGAGAGATCCGCCTGGCCTCAACCCGTAAATGCGTGTTCCCGGAACAGTATGACTGTTCCCCAGTTTGTGATGAAGCAGGCGGGGAACTCCACGCTGAACTTGGCATGTACGTATCAGCTCTGCAGGAAACCCTGGCGACTCAAGCGCTCTTCCCAGGCATTCAGGAGCTTACCGTTTCATCTAGTTACGTGTTTTCCTTTTACCACCAAAAGCCTCTTTCAAGTAAAGGATGAGTTCAAAGAACATCCTTACTTGCTAGCCACCTCTGCAGAGAAGGGGTCACTGATGTTAGGACTGCTTTGCTTCACTCGTTCTGCTTCGGCCCACCTTTCTAGTTGCCTGTTTATCTGCTTGAAGGCCCGAATCCTGCCCTTTTGGCTTTATCTCTAGTAGGCTGGAGTTAAGATGGTCATTTGATAAGTACAGTCTCAGTGGGACTCCTCCAGGTAGTTAAAAGTGGGGTGTAAAAAACCAGCCCTGCTTCTTCTTCAATACACACACAGTCCCCTCATCTCCCTTTGGTCCGGGGCTTGAAGTCTTGCAGCCTCTTTACCCTGAGAGGGGAGGAAAAGGTTTCAGACCACAGATGCAGTGAGGCTAGGGACAGGACTTACCTCCTCGCATTTGCCCCTTCCATTTTCAGCAGCAAAAACAAACACCGCCCCTGCCAACCACTTTTCTCCTGGACAAACACACACAGATGCTCCCTTACCGTCTTGCTTGAAGCACTCGTGCTTACGGTCCTGTCACATGGAAGGTGCATGCCCGTCTCAAAAAATGCCTTTGGCTGGTGGCGATGGTGGAAAGCGCATCAAGTCACAGCCATTTTATGGTGACATCCGCAGGGGTGGCCAAACTGTGGCTCTCCAGATGTCTGTGGACTACAATTCCCACAAGCCTTTGCCAGCATGATACTGACAGGGGCTCATGGGAATTGTAGTCCATGGACTTCGCCATAAAATGGCTGTGTCTTGATGCACTTTCCAGCATCACTACCGTAGGCTTTTCAGGAGAAGAGACGAACAGAGGTGGTTTGCCATTGCCTGATGAGAGCTGAGCCACCCAGGTGAGCCTAATTGGTGGCTAGATGTTGCCAAGTCCAATTCCTGGGCAGATGCATGCTTTGGGACCCACGGAAGCTCTCAATGCAGTCGCGGTTCCCACGGAGGGAGAGTCACCCAGGCCCTTCTTGGGGTGCTTGCTCCACAGGTGCCGCTGTGAGCAGTACGTCTCTTCAGAGGAGCTCTGCGACCGGCTCTGCTTGCTCAGATCCCCAGAAGCATTCTTGAAATTTGGTGCGGACAGAGAGCTGCTCTTGAGTATTGAAGGGGCTGTGGAGAGAGTGAGTAGAGAAACGCCCGGGGGCTGTGTAGGCTTTGGAGAGCAGAGTTAGGGAAGGGGAGAAATTTCAGCCACGTATAATGCCACGGAATCCACCCTCCAAAGCAGCCATTTTCTCCAGGGGGAACTGGACTTGGTCACCTGGGGTCAATTGAAATCGCAGGAGATCTCCAGATGCCCACTCTACCATTATGGGGGAAAGGAAAGGCGGTTTGTGTCCCTGCCAAGAAACCCTTGAGCCAAGAGAACTAGGAGGGGAGCAAAGTCTGCATCCTTTGTCCCTTTGTTTTCCTCATCCTGGCAACATCCAGTCTCACTGCTTAGATTGCCAGCCATTCCCGCTACCTGTGCTCTGCTTTGCAGGAGATACCGAATGCCCTGGGACCAGACGGGCACGTGCAGAAAAGCCAGCAGGTCCAATTGTCTCTCTTTGGCCCCAGCGGAGTCTTTGGCTTCCTGCTCTCTGGCCTGGATGTGCTGGAAACTTTTCTGAAAGGTAAGAGCATCCGGTTGGGTCTCGATGGGAGGGGGCTGCCGTGGAGCAGCAGAGAAATGGGATGCCAGTTTCTCTGAAGGTTGGGAAAGTCTCCAGGAGCTACCAGGTGAAAATTTCTTATCGGGGCTTTCCATCCATGCCCACTGGCTCTGTGTGGCTAGAGGGGACATTGTCCTGCCATATTGCCATTGCTAGAGATCCCTTCTTTTAAGGAATTGTCCCTTGATCAAAGAGCCGCAGGACTGAAGAGCCAGCCCTGCTACGAAAACATTAGAAACATCAGAGCTCCTTTGGCCAGAAGCCCCCAGTTCTCTTTCAAGCATCCACTGAATTTCTGGCCCTGCATACCTAAGCATTTGTTATCCCCATTGCATGTGTGGTGATAACGAATGTCCATTGTGACTGGGCAGAAAGATTTACTGGAAATCAGGGACGCAGTTTCCTGCCATAAGCTAACCAGCTCCGTTTAACTATAAGGCAACTCTGAACATGTGTCGCCCCCCGAGAGGCTTGATACTTGCCTGGCCATTTCTTAGGGTCAGGTCGGACCCAGGGTGAAGGGTCGCTTGTCTCCATGGCGACTGAAGGGAGCCGGCATCTTCAGGGAATTCTGAGTACAGGAGCCAGGAGGAAACATCTGGCCCAGAAGAAGAAGAGGAAGAGTTGGTTTTTCATGACCTAACGGAGTCTCAATATGTCTTACAATTGCCTTCCCTTCCTCTCCCCACAATGAGTAATTAAACAAATGAATGAAATCATAAATACTAAAATAACATTTCATATCACCGATCACTAAATATATGTGTTTTTCCCCTTGGAATCAGTTCACATGTTTAGCCTGGAGGAGGCAGAAATCAAGTGGGTTGCTACCCATGTGAACTGGCCAAAACTGCGGGTCTCCAGATGTCCATGGACTACAAATCCCATGCTCCCCTGCTGTTGGTAGCGGCAGGGGCTCATGGGTTTTGTAGTCCATGGACATCTGGAGAGACGCAGTTTGGCCATCCCTGGAGTACATTCTTGCTGTTGTTTTCCTACAGTGTCTTGGCTCTGGCCGTCTGTAACCACAGAGATGGGTTATCTCGTCCTGCCACCTTGTAGCCACCAGCCTTCTCCCTTCCCATCGTCACTGATTTCCCTTGTTATTTCCATCCTTCTTTTCTGGCCCAGGAGAGGCTGGGCCACTTCCCCCGGGACAAAGACATCGGCGGGATGAAGAAGCTGCATCTGCCCATCACGCGCCTCCCTTACCCACGATTCCCAACCCCATCGTCTGCCTGACAGTGGGAGACACCATTCTTTTCCAGCTCAGCATCAATTCATCTGGTGAGTACCTGCCGCCAGAGTCAATTGCCCCTCGTGAGTTAGTTGGATCAGTGTATACGCTCACAAGGGATAGGAATAACAATGCCTGCTTCCCATATGCTTAGGATATGTATGTGGTTGTCATGTACCAAGCCAGGCCACTGGCGCATCTGGCTCAGAAGGGTCTCATCTTACTGCCATCTGCTCCGAAGGGTCTTGGACAGAGAAGGGAGTTTCTCTGGAGATGCTCTGGAGTGAACCACGGACTGTCAGCAGGCAAAGCCAATGTTCTGGCATTCAACCATGGCACCTCTTCTTCCTTCATCTCTAGGGTTGCCAGCTTCTGGGTTGGGAAATTTGGGGGAGGGTGGGGTTTGGGGAGGGGAGAGACCTCAGCTGGTTAGAATGCCATAGAGTTGGCCATCCAGAGTGGCCATTTTCTCCAAGGAAACTAATCTCGATTGTCTGAAGATAATGATAGATCTTCAGGTGCTACCTGGAGGGTGACAATTCTACGGGGTATCATCAAACGTGAAACTCTGAGAGGAAGAACAAAAGTGCCATTCATTCACTGCTTTGTCCCTGCAACTTGTACTTAACTCTGGGAAGTTACCTGGATGTGGCCTTCTGACCCTCTTCCCCCAGGCATTTGGTTGAGATCAAACCACGCTAACCAGCTCATGCAGCCAATAAAATCAATGGGCCTCCCTCCGTTCACCTCCAGGCTATTCCTACCCACTAAACGGAATGTTAAGACACCAACAAACAGGCAGATGGATTGATAAACAGACAACCAGCGGAGCACTGTAAAGTTTTATTATGATCTTCACTGGGATTTTGTAAAGTTACTAAGGACAGGCCCCTCCTTTCTGGGCCTGTGTATCTTTTCTGCTTCCGTTCACTCTTCTGCAGGCCCAGTCCATCCCTGACCTTTCTCCCTTCCCATTCTCCCTGCACCCTCTTTTCTTCCCTAAAGGCTCTGATTCTGACTATTTCTCACCCCTCCTTCATCTGCCTGACTTCTCATTCCAGAATGTGTCCGTGAGGCTTTTGTATAATGTTTGAAAGGTCTTCTCTGTGTTCTTCTCAGACCGTGGATCCAGTCATTACCCTGTCTATCAGAAGGGACATCTCTACAACAGCAATCCCCAGTGGGATTTTGGTGCTTTCAGACAGCTGGACCATCTCATACGAGAGACTCACCTCAACATCTCCAGGTATCCCTTGATGCTGCTGTCACAGGCATCCCTTCGGGGGCAGGGGGTCTAGTCAGGATCTAGGAAGCCCAGCCAAAGGATCCAGCTAGTTTGGTTGACAGCTAGTGTGGTGTTGTGGTTAAGAGCGGCAGCTTCTAATCTGGCGAGCTAGGTTTGATTCCCCACTCCTCCGCATGCAGCTGGCTGGGTGACCTTGGGCTCGTCACAGCGGTGATAGTGTGGTTCTCACAAAGCAGTAAAATCAGGGCTCTCTCAGTCCCACCTCCCTCACAGGGTGCCTATTGTGGGAAGGGGAAGGGAAGGCGATTGTAAGCTGTTTTGAGACTTCTGCTAGAGAAAAGCAGAGTATAAAAACCAACACTTCTTCTTCTTCTTTAGTCCACACAGAAAGGGGGACAATCCATTAATAGGATTTTTCTCCTACAGAGTAAAAAAGCAGCCAGAGAATCCTTTTTGTGGTTTTTATTATAAAAGAATGTACAGAAAAATAGCAAGTTAAGGAGCAAGCATGGACAAGAAGTACAGCAGTCTCTTTGGAACAATAATAATTTTAAAAACCTGAAGCATGATCAAGAACCTTAGAGAGTCCAAGGATGAGCTATGATTACCTCAGTGGCTTTGGGTTATGCTTTGAATGAGTACAACACCCTCCCAAAGAACCAAACAAAGGGAGCTTTGACGCTCAAAAGCTTAGGCCCTGAAAATCTTGTTGGTCATTGAGGTGCTCCAGGGCCAAAATCTTGCCCAAAGGATGCTTCTTCCATCTTGAGACAATAACCATAATTCAAAGGATGTCGTCTGTTCCCTCCTCAGGTTTGCTCATGTTTTCCTGGAGCCAGGGACATACGTCTTCCGGGATAACGTCGTTAAGGACCGGGCCTTAATAGTGGTGGTAAACAACAAGGGTGTGGGCTGTGACCCTCTCACGGCTGCCTTCCAGCCTTCTTCCCCATACCAGCTGGCTCGGCACGGCGTCCTCAAGCATCAGGTGCTGAACGTGGCGCCGGATTGGGCCGCTATCGCAGGTATTGTTACAATGGCTCTTCCTCACATTGGATTGAGTTGGTTTAGCTCCCTCTAGTGGCCGCTTCGACCTTTCCTTGTAGTTTCTCTTGTCTTAGGCACACTTTTAAAGTAGCAGGGGCTGAGCTTCAAGGGTTTGAGCAATGAGATGTTGTTAATCCATTGTGTTTTATTTCAAAATCCTATGGCAGATATGACGGGCCCCCACACTGAGGTAACACTTTTCCCTCCCAAAAAGAGGAATGGGTGATATAAAAGTCTAACATAATTCTGTTCCCTCACTGACTGAGCTGCCCAAGTAGTGTGGTTTGTTTATTTTAGATAATGATGCTGGTAGAAACATATATCAAAACTGTTATCTGGAGCAGCACTCTTACTCCTCAGAGGTTTTTCTGCATGTTCCTTGGCCTCCAACAGACTTGCTCCTTTGCTCCTTCAGCCAAAAGAAAGCAACCTGGCAGGTACATTTAGCCCTTCATCCCACCTTAGCCAGCCTCTGCTGTCCTGGCTGTGTACCCTTGCTGAGTGACTTCTCAGGTGATTTTTCCAAACATGGGATGGGTTGGGGAAGGGAGCTTGAATCTTGACAATAGGAGCAATTTGGAATGAGAAAAATGGAGATGACAGTGGCCAATTTTTTGAAGTCGGATTTGCATGAACAATTGGCCCGTGGTTAATTAAAGTGGCTAATCCATCTGGGTGTTCCAGTCCAGGAGGGAAAGAGGGCCAAGCCTCTGTCCTTCCCTTCCTGGAGCAATCCTCCACCCATGCCGTATACAAACAATTCCCAGCCATACTACAATAGGAGATGGGAATTAAAAGCCAAGGAGTGGCCCCGTGTTACCTCACCTTGCTGGAAGAACGCAAGTAATAGATGGCGTCGATTTCTTGGCACAGGAGCCGAGAGCATCATAGTTTCCCCAAGATGTCAAAGCCGACACACCATAAACATTCCTGGGGTTACAACACAAAGATAAGCAAGGTGTGATCTCGGGTAGTGCCTGGGAGTGACTGAGTCTAGAGATAGTCACATTCCCTGCTGCTCACTCTGCAATTGCATGGCTCAGGCTACACTTGGGTTCCGGGTGGGAGGTAAATATTTAAATTTTAATTGGTACATAAAATGCAAACCACTTGGCATTTCTTTATATGCCAGTTACGGCAGAGAAATGCATTGATCTCTTCAGTGACTCCTGCAGCCTAGCCACAGGGTTCTGTGTATGTGGAAGGGAATGGGTTTAGCACAAGGGTCCCCAGCCTTTTTCAGCCAGCACAAAAATGTGAAAATCACAGAGTAGCAGGCACAACCACAAGATTGCCATCACCGGACGTGGGGCCAAGCACAAAATATCGGGGAGCGAGATTGTGCGTAACTACGATTGGAGCTCTTCAGCCTTTCTGTTTAATGGGATGCTTTCAAAAATGAACATGCTTTAAAAAAAAAATTCTTGCACACACACACAAGGATGCAGATCAAGCTAGCTCAGAAACAAGGATTCCTCTCTATGAACTTCAGTGGCCAATCAGAAGTTCTCCTGGCCCCGGCTGGCCCCGCCCACCCTCAGAAAACACTTGGCGGGTGTCAGGCTAGGGGATGGAGAGGAGGTTGGGAGCTTTGGGGATATTGAGGCCAGAAGGCAGGGAAGAAGGTGGGAGATCCAGGAACAGTTGTGGTAGGCGATGGAGAAGAAGTTGCGCAGAACATGCTCCTACGGGGTTTTATATGGGCTTGGGGTGCACCGGTGTGGGCATCAAGACCTTACCCCCACCCACTCCTACTGCCACGGATATGCCAGCCATGAAATCTGATCATTCCCTTCCTCGCCTCCACTCTCAGCTTCGCCCTCCTGCCTTTTCAGCTGTGCTTTTCGTCTTGGGCTTCCTCACAGTGGTGCTGACGGCTCTCGCCATCGCACTGAGGCACCCCAGCGCCGCTCCAAGCCCCATGAGGAGCTGGAAGCCCCGGTGGAGGAGCCTGGGGGAGCCCCACGTCCCTCCGGAGTATGTCCTCATCAAAGAGAGGTGAGTGACCAAGCAGAGCCCTGCAGCACATAACATCCATGTGCTGAGCACAGTGCTGAGTTTTTCCAAGCCTCTCTGTTAAGGCTGCCAGAGTTTCCTAGAATTAGAGCATATTCTTGGATACACAAAGCTGCAATCATAAATCCAGGGTTCAGTTCCAGGAAAGTGCAACCCTGTTGAGCGGCATTAGGGAATTAAAAGCAATGTGGACAGAAGGAAAGCATTTCCTGGGTCAAGCAGAGAAGCCGGTCGGATATGAGAGCTAGTCTAACGAAAGAAGCAGATCTCTGTGGTCTTTTGTTTTGCAGCCTCCAGTTCTATGAAATGCTCGGCCCCCAGGGATCTGGAGAAGGACCCGACAATGCAGAGGGTGGCTTGTGTGGAGCCGGTAAGGCCCTTTCTAAGAGTGCTCAGACTTCTTCTAAGGGGATGGACAGGCCAATCCACCCACACAAAGTTGGCAAATTCTTTCTCTCTCTTGCGGAAGGAAAAGGGGAAGCCCAGCAGATGGTGCTGCTTTACCACCTTGGAAAAGGATCCCAGAAGAGCAAGGCAGAGAGACTGCCATTGGGGTTGGGGCTGGCTCCCTTTTCCTAAATCCAAAGCCCATTTGCCCTGAAGGCTTTCTGCGAATACATCTGCACCAGGCTTTCTCAACCAGGGTTTCTTGAAACCCTGGGTAATCTAGACAGCCCTGGAAGGGTTTCCCAAATGGGTGGGAGTTAATTAAATTGTTATCTGTTTTAAAATTAAGCATTGAGCATTGGTCATTGACACCCACTCCCAAAATGGCCAATGATGGGACTGGAGGGAGAGGGAAGGGGAGGGGCCCCAGGTGGGCGTGTCCACACCTCTGCTTCCCAAACATATTCTGCACAATCAAGCCACTTCTGGGGTTTTTCAAAGGCTGAAGAATGTTTCAGGGGACTCTCAGTGGTTAAAAAGTTGAGATAGGCTGGTCTAGATAAACCTACAGCTTGCCAAGAGCACCCAGAAAGCTATGTGGGGATATGAGTGCAGATCCCTTCAAAAGGAATGTGGACAAAATGGAGAAGGTGCAGAGCAGAGCGACGAGAACGATCCGGGGCCTGGAGACTAAGCCCTGTGAAGATAGGCTGAGGGACCCGGGGATGTTCAACCTAAAGAAGAGGAGGTTGAGAGGGGACAGCATGGCTCTCTTTAGATATTTAGAAGGTTGTCACGTGGACAGCAGAGGATGTCATGTTGGCAGCAGAGGACAGGACACACGTTAATGGGTTTAAACTAGGTGGAGAATGATATTGGCTAAATACCAGCTAGGGGGGGGGATTTCACAGAGTAATTCAACAGTGGAATCGGCTGCCCAGGGAGGTGATGAGCTCCCCTCACTGGTGGTCTTCAAGCAGCAGCTGGACAGAGACTTATCCTGGATGCTTGAGGCTGATCCTGCACTGAGCAGGGGGTGGGACTAGAGGGCCTGTCTGGCCCCTTCCATCTCTATGATTCTACGATTCTATGATCTCATTACTCCAAGTCCAGCAGTTTATCCTCCCTGTTACAGTTTCTGGAGATGAGACAAGGGAAAGCCCTTCCATTTCTCCTATTCCTTCCCTCCCCATTACAAAGGAAGGTGAAAGACAGTGTGCCACCAACCCTGCTTGGTTATACAGGTCGAAATTCTGAGAAGGGATCTCTTACATTTCAGGAGACTGGCGCACAATAAGAGACCTGGAAGATTTCAGCGTTCGCACTTTGTATGACAAACTGGAAGACCAGAACCTACATCTTGCGTCTCAGCTGGCAAAACACCGGACAGACATCATGGTCTTTTACCAAGGAGTCCACCAGAAGATCCAGAGCCTTGTGGTCAGTACTGAGAGGGAGGAAGCAGCTGGTTCCCTGCTTTCACCGAAATGTTGGGACAAGCTTGTGGACATATACAGTAAGGCAGGATTTGGGGGAAGGCCTTGGGAGCCCCCTGAGAGCTTTCACGGAAGCCCAGGGCTCCCTGGAGCCCTGGTTGGGAATCCCTATTCTAGGGAGAGATCTGACTTGATTTGGTGTAGACCCCATCTATAAAACTCTCTGCCAGCACACCATCCACCAAACTCTCCTGATGCTACAAGCCATAATACAATTCCTATTTTGGAATAGGGGATGATTTTTCTGGGTGCAAATACTAAAGTTCAGCTGGAGGGGGCAGTATTCACCCCTTTCCCTGGACTTTTGACCAGAGAGGTGCCCTTCAAGAGTCACGCAAGACCTGAGACTCCTCTCCAGCAGCTGCACAGATCCCTGGCCCAAGACCGAACTTTCCCGACCTTTGCCACCCCCCATCCAGGTGGGCAAAGTTGCAGCGATACCCTTAAGTGCAAAGCATCCTCCATGATCCATGTGCAAAATCTGCAGAACTGGGGAGGTGACTTGAGGCATCAATGCAGAAGCAGTATGGGTCTCTGTGTTTAGGACATGGTGCAGTCGCTGGACGTGGAGCAACTGAAAGGCCTGCAGAGGGCAAAGCTCTCCAGGGAAGCAACCCCGCAGGCCAGCACCAGCCCAGCCAAGGAGATCCAGGAGGAGGGCATGACCCCTGTCAAAGCCCCCGGAGCCTTGCAAGCAATGGGCTACTCAGGTAAGCAATCGGCAAAGCAAGGTGAGTCAGAGTCTTCTCAGCTGCTTTCCAAAGGGTTTTTCTTTCTTTCTTTCTTTCTTTCTTTCTTTCTTTCTTTCTTTCTTTCTTTCTTTCTTTCTTTCTTCCTTCCTTCCTTCCTTCCTTCCTTCCTTCCTTCCTTCCTTTTCTCTCTCTCTCTCTCTCTCTCTCTCTCTCTCTTTCTTTCTTTCTTTCTTTCTTTCTTCCTTCCTTCCTTCCTTCCTTCCTTCCTTCCTTCCTTCCTTCCTTCCTTCCTTCCTTCCTTCTTTCTCTCTCTCTCTCTCTCTCTCTCTCTCTCTTTCTTTCTTTCTTTCTTTCTTTCTTTCTGGTAAATCTGATGGATGCTCCAAAGAAGCTCATTGTCTTGAAAATCTAGGTAGATGTGAGGAAACATAAATAAGGGGGAGTTTTCCATCGAGGGAGGGGGAATCACATCTGTCTTTGGTGCATCTCTGCAGGGCTTTTAGAAACTTCTCTAGGATGCTGGTCTGATTGGCAGGCCGTGCTGTGGCTCTGTGTGTGTGAAATGCTGCCAAGTTACAGCCAACGCTTGGCGGCCCTGCAGGGCTTTCAAGGCAAGAGACGGACAGAGGTGGTTTGACCTCTGTGACCTTGACCTCCTTGGTGGTCTCCCATCCTGGTACTAACCGGGGCTGAGCTTCCAAGATCAGATGAGATCAGGACAGCCTGGGCAAAACGGCTACATCACCCCAAATCGAGCCACACGCACTAACAGAAGTCAGGAGTGGGCGTAATCCGTTCTTTCAAGACATTTGGACCTTGGCTTCTCTCCTTCTGCTTCCCTTAGGTGCCGAGTGGCAAGAGGCAACAGAGCTGATGAAAGCCCTGGGAGTGCTGCTGCGCAAACTCCACGGCGGGAAGACAGTGAAGCAAGAAAGGGCGCCGGGGCGTCATGGGGCCGTGGGATTTGGTCTGGCAACACGAGAGCAAGTTGGAGTTCAGCAGAGAGGCCAGGTGAGTGTCAGGTCTCTGTACACGGATGCCTGAATGAGCCCTTCAGCCCGTCTCAGATCAGTCGGGTTGTAGCTCTCCAAGATCTCCGGCACAGAAAGATCTCTTCCAAAATCTGCTCCCTAAGATCCCTTAGCTGGAGATACCGGGGATGGAAACTGGGATGGGACCTTCTGCAGTGCAAAGCTGATGCTCTGCCGGGTTTGGGGGCAATGCTTTTCTTTTTTTACTCCCCTCTGAGTCTACGATTCTTCCTTCTTAATTGCAGCAGCGTGAGCTTTCCAGCGGGAAAGGGGCCTCCGTGAGCTCCCACGGCTTTGATGACCAGGGTAAGGAGATGGCAATGCAATCATCCTTTTCTACTCTTTGGAAGCCCATATCAAGGAACTCGGGGTATGGGTCATTATTTCTGTACACCGTTGCCGAATTAATTCGCAAGGAAGCCCTGGTCTTGCTAAATTCAGTTTTGCTGCTGCCAAAGGGTGCAGTTCCAGAGGGCTGGCAGTAGATGGCGGTGTGAGCCATGGGCCATCTGGAAAGGACCAAAGATCCCGCTTGCCTGATCATCCAATATAAGTTTCCCTGGTGGGATTTTTACTTTGATTTCATTATTTCAAACGTTTCAGCGGAGGCTCTACCGCTGAGCCCCTCCCCTCAACTGTGTCCGTGTCCATTGCCAGGGCTGGATCCGCCTTCTCCGAAGGGCAGGGTGCTGGCCTGTCTGGCCGAGCTGGAAGTGGAAGCCCTGATGGCTGCTTCTCCCCTCGCCAGGACCCTGCGTGAGATCAAGCAGGCTTTGGAGGCCTCTCAGCAGTCGCCTCCCCCTCGCCCTTCTCCAGGTAATGCCGCTGAGATTGGCTTGCGTTCTTCGGCACTGCTAAATGCTCCCCTTGCCATGTTTCCCAAAAGCCACACCTGCCCATTGCAACAAAGGAAAAAAGAATCTGTCCAATGGCTTAATCAAAGTATACAAGTCTCTGTTATCTCTGTTATCTTTCCAATGGCTTAATCAAAGTCTCTGTTATCTCTGTTATCTCTGCTGAGTCCAGGTGGAAATAAAGAGATCAAAGAGACTGTCATACTTTGATTAAGCCATTGGACAGATTCTTTTTTCCTTATTTGTTTTTGGGATTGTCCACTTTCTTCTTCGACACATGTCCATTGCAGCTTCCCAACCATTATTTTGTTCTGCCTTTTCAGGAGCCATTTTAGACGACGGTCGTTCCTCAGGACCCCCAGCCGGGACGGTGGTCTCCACCGACTTGGCCAGCTTGTCCCCTCGCCATTTTGTGGTTTACCGCTTTGGCTGCACCGTGACGCGTCTCCTGGGGAGAACGTTCTCCTTCCCAGCCATCGTTCTCCTGTTGGCTCAGGAGGTCCCCCAGCAGGGCTCAGTCCAGGGAGGTCTTCCGTTTGGCGAAGATTCCTTCTACGATGCCAGCAACAGGTTCCTGTACATCCGGGCGTCCCACCTGGAGAATGCCGGGGGGTTTATAGCCGTCTTGTTGAATGCCATGGCACGGATCAAAGCAGGTATAGCTGAGCTGGGTGACCCTTTGAATTCCACACTTGGTATCTGAAAATAAAGCAACACAGTACAACAGGAGGCCTCAAGCAAGGATTTTCTTACATGCTTGATTTCTGAAAACGAAGCTACGCCGTCCAAAAATACACGGCTGCCGCTGAAAAGGGCATCCCTAAGTCAACATCCCTCCTTTCCCCCCATAACATCCTGTTCAACTTACTGTTTCCTGACATCCAAACAATGTGCAGTTTTTTCTCCCCCATCCCCTGCTCCTCTGGATGATTGGCTTGTGTAGGTAAGGAAAAAATAATATCAGGATTAGAGCTGCCATTTTAAGCGGCAGCCATGCATCCTTAGTGTTGCTTAGTGTCCCGTCCCCCCGAGATTTTTGTTGAGGCTGTTCAGTGATTTTATTCACTCATACATACAGCCTCCCCCCACCCCAGATTGGAAATTCATCCGGAATTGGTTGCATGCCACACATGTACTTTAACCACTAGAGGTGGGCAAGGGCTGCTCATGCATCCCATAGTTTTGCCCCGTCAAATTTCCCTTTCCTTTCCATATAATTCCGATAATCCCTTGTGACTTTCTGCAGACTTTGTATTAAGATGCACAAATGTAGGTTGGGATGCACAAAGGGGACAGCCCAGGCTAGCCAGATCTTGCCAGATCTTGGAAGCTCAGTAGAGTCAGCCCTGGCCAGTATGTGGAAGGGAAGACCACACCAGGGGATTCCAGGACTGTGACGCAGAGTCAAGCAATGACAAACCACCTCTGAATATCCCTTGCCTTGAAATCAGTATGGGCCAGTTCTGTTTCCCTTTGCTCAGATGTTGGTAGTCAGTTGTTGCTCAAAGAGATGTTTGTTTCTTTTTGGAACCAATGACTTTTTATGCAACTTTTTAATTTTATCTTCCCGGAAGCGGCTGATTCTTAATCTGGAGAAAAGCCTTTTCAGAAGATAGAAATGGAAGGAACAGGCTACTATATAGTGCACTTCTAACTACTGGCCAGGAGATGGCAGCAAAGAGTCATCCAAAATCAGGGCTGGCCTAACTGCTGCTCTCCTGATGCCCATGGACTACGATTACCATGAGCCCCTGTCAGCACAGGGGCTCATAGTAATCGTAGTCCATGGACATCTGAAGAGCTGCAGTTTGGCCCACCCCTTTCCTGAATTGTGCTGAAGGGGGCTGGAATAGAGCTGGGGAGTTAAACTGTTTATTGAGGACTAGCAGCTTGATACGATTAGCTGAGTAAATTGTACCTCCCCCCTGGTTGGAAGGAACCCGCTGCTTGCGGGGCCCAGTTTACTACCAGCGACACGCACTCTGATTTACAAATGTCACAAAATGGATTTGGACCCATTGGATAAATTCCGTAACGTGCCAAATATTGTGGTGATGTAATCCTGGAAATTACCAAGTTGAATTAGGTTGCTACACCCTGTGGTAATCTGATTGCCTTTCCCCATAATTAGAATTTCCCCCCCCCCCTCTTACGTAGCAATTGCTTGCCACACATTCTCCTGTGGTCATGTTAGTTTTCATTGCTTGTTTCTCCTTTCGTTACTTAAGTCCTTTCGGAAACGGAGGAATTAGACCTCCATTTGCATCTGTTTCGTAGTGCTTGCTCTGGGGTACCATTTTACTTTGCGTGTGCCCAACACAGCTGCGGTCAGGATTCTCTTATTTTTTGGAGCTGAAAAAGATTGCACTGGAGGCACGCCGGAGGGTGCGGAAACTTCTCAGTGCGAGGAAAGGGCACAGCCCAGTCAACCACTGCTGAATCCCTCCTCTTTTTTTTCCAGCAGCAGAATTAGGCACATGCGTTTCTCATTCCAGCCTGGGAAATAACTTGGGGTTTGGGGGTGGAGCCTGGGGAGGGCTGGTTGGGGGTGAGAGGGATTCCGGCAGGGCATAATGTCATAGAGCCCCCCCTCCAATGCAGGCATCTCCTCCAGAGTAACCCATCAGTTGTAATTCCAGGAGATCCCCAGGCCCCATCTGGAGGTTGGCAACTCACCTCTCCCATTGATAATGCCAAATTGGGGTGATTTGGCTGGATTGTGCACAGATGCTCCTGGATTGTGCACAGATTCTTCTCCTCCACCAATGGGGATTTATTCTGCTTTGTGCAGGAGATTTTATGGGAAATGGTGCCCTGCTATATAGGATCAGGACACATGGCTTTCCCCATTCTCATTTTGTTGCTTGTCTGGACCTGTTGCTTTTTTGGGGGGTGGGGGGCGGGGTTTGTCCTGCATGTGTTTTGCCCCCTCTAGTGGTCAGTTCAATATTACATTGATCTATGTTTGGCATAAGATCCTGCAGTTTGAATTGTAGATAGATGATCTGGACAGGAACACACAGGCAAGAGAAATGAGAATGCGGGAAAGCCCAAACAGCCTTAAAACAATGAGGAATTGGAGTCAAGGAAACAGCTGAGGCCACAAAGCCCACATCAGCCAAACATGCAACTTGGTTCATTGCCTTGTTTGTGCCCCGGATACATAATGCAGGCCTGGGCCTTACCATTTGCAGAATATGAGTTGCAACTGGTTCCTGTAAGGCTCTGCAGGGCATTGCCTAAATACCTGTTGTGCTCAAGTAGTAGTGCAGAAAGGCCTTAAGACCGGCAAGCAGATGTGGCTTTTCCTCGGTTGGCTACTTGGATGCCTTCTCCTCTTTTCCAGTTCCTCCTCTCATGTCTCATGCCTCCCTGGAGCAATTTCACAAAACCAGCACCCAAGTTTGAGCTAGCTGGAGCAGTCTGCAGCTTGGCTCTTCCAAACCACCACTCTGATGACTTGACCCTTCCTTGTGTTTTTCTTTTCCCTCCCCAGGCCCCAAGGAAGCCGCCCCGGCTAATGCTGGATTTTGGAAGGAGCTCAACACGGCCATCGCTGCTATAGCTGAGGCTTTCTTCCAGTGTTCTTGGGGAGCAGCAGAGACAGCAGAGAAGGTAGATGGGTGTTTGCAGAGCTCTGGCCTAAATGGCACCCAACTACAAGCGACTTCTGTCAGATCCAGGAGCCTGATTAGGCCAGAGGCCCTTTTGAGTAAGAAGAGTTGGTTGGCTGTGAGGTGCCTGAAGCATTTCTAGGAAAATAGTATGGCCGCAGGGTCCCCAGATTACTTAGGGCAGGGGTCCACCAGCAGGGTGCCCATGGGTGCCCTGGTGTCTGCCAAAAACCTTTCCTGGCCTCTGCAAAGTTCTTTTAGGAAGTGGGTGGGTTTGCTGCTGCAGCTTGGCCCGTGGGATCACATCATGCTGGGAAAAGCCGGAGGCTGCAGGAAAGAGGAAGATCCAACAAAGACTCCAATAAGGAAGCTCTCAGCGTGCAAGACCTGAGCAAAGCTATTAATGATCGGGCATTTTGGACGTCATTCATAGGGTCACCGCGAGTCAGAAGTGACTGGATGGCACTTAACGCCCAGTCAAATGGATGCCAAGGCTTGCAAAAGGCATGCAAGTGGAGAGCTTCAAGCAGCCTTTTTCAAGCTTTTGACTGTAGAGGAAGTGGTGCCATCCCTATTCAGAGAAGTGGCTGCAGGAATAAGATGCAGGCGCCAGCCGATCAATCATTTCCCATTTGCATGGTGGAGAAAGAGACCAGGCCTGGGCAGCAACATGGGAAGTAGGCTCCAGTGACCTCTAGTGATGTCAGCAGCCATCTAAACATCTGGCAAAGGCTGCTGGGAAGCTCTTGCATCACCCCAGGGTTCCCTGGTTTATAGGCTGACCTAGGGTTTTTTGCTTTTTTTCAGTGTTCACGTTTCTACAGGGAATGTCGAATTACTGTAAGGTTTCCATGTCAGCAAAAAGTAATGGGGGGGGGGGGCAGAGGGTTTGCATCCAGCATGTCTGATGAATAGACTTTCTACTTCCACCTGCCAGGAGATCTTCCTTGTCTTCTTTGCTCCTCCTCCTTTCAGGACCCTGGGACACATTTTTCACCCATCTGCTTAGCCACTCGCTCCATTTTTGAAGAGCTGCTGAGCATCCCGGTGCTGCCAGATGCTCGGTTCCTTGATGAATGCCCACATGAAAGGTACCAGCGATTTGTTTGCTGAGACGCCCAGCCCTATGACAAACCGATAATTCTCCACCCGGGATTTTGACTCTGTAGGTGACCTTAGCACCTATGTTACAGCAGCAGTGTTTAGTTTTGTTTTTAAGTTTTAGTTTGCATCATTGAAATAATTATGTACCTTAGATAACCTCTATTTACTCATTGGTGTTGGTAAGCAATCAAACCCCATGACTAAAATGTCATCCTGCTCATGCTACATTCATATCGGGTGCATGATATTAGTGCGTATCTTCTGGTAACATATATAGCATCTTGAACAACATTCAGCATTTGTACAGTGCTTTTAGTTTGCAAAGCACTTCACAGACTTTATTTGTGAATACCCCTGAAAGGCAAGCCTCTGTAATTATCCCCGTCTTGCAGATGGGCAGGCTGAGGCTGTGACAGGGTGGTTTGACTAAGGGACTTTGGAATAGCCATTCTCAACAGGGGCCATATGACCCCCCCCATGGGGGTCCTGGCACATTTGAAGGGGGCCACAGACAGGAAAATGTGAGAAGAGGCAGCTGGTAACTGAACCGAAGAAATACCCTTTTTGTCACGTATGCCAGGGGTAGTCAACCTGTGGTCCTCCAGATGTTCATGGACCACAATTCCCATGAGCCCCTGCCAGTGTCTTCTCTGGACACTGAAGTCGAATCATAGAGTTGGAAAGGGCTAGATAGGCCATCTAGATCAGGGGTAGTCAACCTGTGGTCCTCCAGATGTTCATGGACCACAATTCCCATGAGCCCCTGCCAGCAAGTGCTGGCAGGGGCTCATGGGAATTGTAGTCCATGAACATCTGGAGGACCACAGGTTGACTACCCCTGACGTATGACATCATTAATTGATAGAGAGCTCGTCAACCAACAGAAAAGGAAATAATGTAATTGGTTCTTCTGTGTGTGCTTGAATTCATTCCTTCAAGGGGAGAAAAATGAATGCCCATGCTTCTCTTAGCCGAATGTTCTACATATCTGTCTTGTGTATATACAAGACTAGGTGCATTGAGTATAGCTAGTTCACTCTTAACTTAGGCCAGCTCAGACTTTCTCAACTTTTTTTTTTTACCATTGAGAAACCCCTGAAACATTCTTCAGGCTTCGAGAAACCCCAGAAGTGACACAGTCGTGCAGAATATGGTTGGGAAGCAGAGCTGTGGACACGCCCACCTGGGGCCCCTCCCTTTCCCAGCCCGTCCAAGCCCATTGGCCATTTCAGGATGGGGCGGTGGGTCGACATGGCCACATATGGTCATATCACTCTATAAAAGTTTAACACATTTGTAAAAGATATAGAAAAATAATTCACTCCCACCCATTCAGGAAACCCTTCCAGAGCTATCAAAAAACCCCAGGGTTGCATGAGACCCTGGTTAAGAAGGCCTGGTGTAGCTCATTGCGTCAGAGGCCAGCCTACTGCAGGGGGCCCGGGAATTTGAGAAGAGCTCCTAAAAGGACCGTGGCCAAAACAAGGTTGCGAATGGCTGCCTTGGAGAACCCGTGGCCGGAGCAAGATTTGGAACAGGAACCTCCCAAATTACAGCTCAGCGTCTGAACTGCATACCTTCACCAGTGTGTCCAGCTTCCCTTTTCGGTACCAGTCTAATTTGCAACGCAAAGATTCCCAGTATCAGTTACGAAAGGAGGAAACAGCTACCGATGGCCACTGACCGCAGCCTGCCCCACATCCACGATCTCCCCCTCCTGTGAGTTTCCTAGAATGCTGACTGATCATTACGAATCCCATTCTGAATGGAGCCGAGGGAAGTTTGCCTTGGCCAAGTCGGCACCTACAGGAAGTAGCTCATTGTGTTGGGAAACAGAGTAGGAACACATAGCAGCGTAATAGTACTGCAATATTCCCCCGAGTGAGTAGAGTTTGCATAGTAAGCAAATCAGTAGTAGAGCCACTGATACAGGAAAGCCTTGTAGCTAGATTAGTCCTTCCTTTTCCCACGTTCCTCATCCCCTCATTGCAATGGACGGCAGGTTGACATTGTAGTTGTGAGTTTCCTGCATTCTGCAGGGGGTTGGACTAGACGATTCTATGGTTCTACGGCCCTCTGAACTTGGCTGGGTGATCCTACTGGGACATTCCTTTTATCTCACCCATGGTCTTTAGAGTGCGGCGTTACAAAGCTTTCCAGCTGCAAGCAGAAATTCGAAACATAATGGAGAGTTCAGAGCAAAAAGGAGAGGAGGAGGAGGAGGAGGTGGGCAGCGAGGAGAGGAAGAAAAGGGAAGAAGGCTCCTCTGGCCAGGAGGTATGTTGCCAGACTGCTGCCGTTTTGCCCGCTGCAGTGTAAATCCTGCATTCCTCTTTCCTGCCTGCCCTCTTCAAAAACAAAATCAAAGCAAGCCCTGCATGCCAGATAGGCCGCTCTGAATCCCTGCAAGACGACTTCCTCTCCCAGGGCCTGCCCGCCATTTTGTTTGCCCAGAAATGGTGCCTGAACTCCCTCAAGAAAAGGAAATCTCGCAGGAGTTCAAGGTTGTGGCAATGTGTGACCTTTATTGGGGGGGGGGTTAAGGGGGGCTTATCTCCTCAGCATCCAGATATTATCTCATCATCAGTAGGGGGACCGTCTCAGGACCACTAGGCCGGCGCCAGACCAGGAGACAACCAGAGATCCATGGTGGGCGGGATGGGAGGCTGCCAGCCCCCCAACACCGCCACTCGAGGGAACTGCCTTGTGCTGCCTCACTATAAAGCTGGCCCTGTATAAGGGGTGGGGGAAATGCAGGCCGAGCCCCTACGTAGGGCAGGCAGATGCAACATCATTATGCTGAAGATAACATTTAAGCAATATGCCCTCCGTTGAAATCACTTCTTCTGCAGCACAGGAGGCTTCCATTCCATCTTCAGGCCACCTGGCCCTTAACACCTTCTCTTCCCCAGGTGAGGATTGCCGAGCTGGAGCAGATGCTGGATGCCTTGAACGAGGACTTCTTCCAGCTTACAGCGCAGGCTCTGGCCATCCAGGAGGAGGAGGAGCATCTGAATCTGGAGTTCCGAGGAGGCGAGGAGCCGCACACGGTAAGAGAGTCGCTTTGCTTCACTGCCTTCCACCCCTTGCCAGGATCTTGTATGTTGTGTGCCTGAACGTGCCTTCACACGGCATACGAAGGACTTATTCCTTTAGGAATTCCTCTTCCCAACGACTAGGGATATTCTTTCCCATTGGGTCATGGACCCTTCTTTGTAAAGCCATTCTTAAATCTGGGTCACTAGTAAATAGTAATCAGAATCCCGATTTCCCAGTATTTAGCATCTAGGGATACCACTTCCATAGTGCCCCCAAACTGAATGGTTTTCTTCTGTTGGTTTCTCTCCCCGCCTCATCTGTGTTACAGTCTTCATGTGACCTTCATGGGGAGAAGACAGAGGACTTCTCTGAACATCTCGACTCCTGGGCTGCTCTGAGAGACCAAGCGCTGTTGCTGGAAATAGAGAGGTGTTTTGTTGTGAAGAGGATCAAAGATGTCGAATCAGAACTGGCCTGCCTTCTGAAGATCCGTAATGGTCACCAGCTCAGCACTTGAAGGAGGACTAACCTGAACCGTGCACCACATGAAATACAGTCCAGTGGACTGTATTTAGGTCTTGCTAGGCCAGTGAACCCTTCACATTAAAGTTTTACTATAATCCCCATAGGGCATTCTTAAATACACACATAACAACACACACATATTATTTTGGTTGCCACCAATGGTTTCCACCAAGGGCCAGAAACCCACTATAACAGAGATAATCAGGTACCAGATACGGCAACATCAATGGGTCAGATTAAATTTCATTTGAGCATATTCCTCAGTAATAGCTATATTAAGTGGTCTCCATGGCAAAGAAAACCAATCCCATTGGAGACATATAATGAATCTCATAAGCTGCCAAGACCCACATGTGGCCTTCCAAATCATCCACCATGGTCCCATCCTTCTAGACCACCTAGGGTGGTACTGTTTTGCAGTGGCTCCATTCCCGTCTTCTAGGAAGGATCATAGAATTGAATCATAGAGTTGAAAGAGGCAAGATAGACAGTCTAGTTTAAAAGTCTGCTCAAAGCAGGATCAGCTATGTTTCCATGGTAAGTATCTGTCCGGCCACCGCTTGAAGACCACCAGTGAGGGGGAGCTCACTACTTCCTTAGGCATCAAGGCTCCAGATTATTTCCGGTGCTGTACAGGAAGCTACCAAGAGAGGTCATCCAGCAGTCTTTAGTATGCAGGTGACACCCAGTTCTAACTTATTCTGCCAACAGATCCTACATAGAAGTCCTTAATCATTATCTGCCAGTAATGATAGGCAGGATAAGTGTGAACAACCTGAAACTTAATGCTGACAAGATGGTTGGTTGATGATGTAGACAGACACACAGTTCGATCTACTTCTACCCACAGGAGCTTTCAGATAGATGCCTGTTCAGAATTTGTTCTGGTGTTCAATAACCAATAATAGCAAATTGCAGAGCCAGGAAATGTAAAGACACCCTACTTAAGTAAAGATTTTTAGCAACTGCTGAGACAGTATCCAAATGAACAGTTAGTTACAGTAAGTGCAAAACCATGTTTTGATGTAAGGGATACTCTATTTTAATTTAGTTGTGCATGTAGCTTTGCTGGGTTTAGCCCCATTGACTTTGAATATGTTTTTCACACCCTAATGTGTTCAGAATCTTGTGTGCCAGGCCTTTTTTAAAACTTATGGTGCATTCTAAAAGACGGTGATTTGTAAACAGCTTGAGTAGGAGGAAGAAAGCAGGATATAAATATTTTAATAAACAAGTACTATTTTCCAGTGTTTGTTCTATATGGAGAACGTCAGTCATGTTATTTATGCTCCCATTCTCTGTCTTGTTCCTTAAAAAGATGATGTGGGTTTGAATGCTCCTTGATTTTTGGACCACAGTTTCCCATTCGTATTCAAAGTATCTTGTCAGCACTGTGGTATTTCATGTTTGTGTGTAGGAGCGCTGTCATGTGATATGTTGCAACCAATATTTCCCCCTGAAAATGTTCTATGCTGCTTAGTTACATCATTGATATGAGGTAAACAAAGTCATGTGCCAAGGCAGCGAATCAGAGAACACACACACCATTATTATGTGGTCACAGAACTGAAATGTGATGCCAGATCATCTTACCACTCACAAATAACAACCTGATCTCCATTGACTTGATCGCCAGTTGAAAATCATATGTTGTCAAAAAGAGCATTTTATTTATTAAAACATTGCCCTGCCAATGTTCCACCCACATAAGGTCATCTTAGGCAGGGGTGTGGTCCTCCAGATGTTCATGGACTACAATTCCCATGAGCCCCTGCCAGCAAACGCTGGCAGGGGCTCATGGGAATTGTAGTCCACGAACATCTGGAGGACCACCAGTTGACTACCACTGACCTAAGGGCTTGTTCCACTCCTGTTTTCTTTGACTACCCAACTAGGATTTTGGGGTCGGAGAGTTTGCAAAATGCCATGGAAATAATGGAGTCAAGGCTGTGTTTGTAGAAGAAGAAGAGAGGAGTTGGTTCTTTTATGCCTCTTTTCTCTACCCAAAGAATTCTCAAGGCGGCTTATGGTCACCTTCCCTTCCTCTCCCCACAACAGACACCCTGAGAGAGCTCTGACATTACTGAAGAAGAGTTGGTTCTTATATGCCACTTTTCTCTACCAGAAGGAGTCTCAAAGCGGCTTACAATCGCCTTCCCTTTCCTCTCCCCACAACAGACACCCTGTGAGGTGGGTGAGGCTGAGAGAGCCCTAATATTACTGAAGATTGAGAGTTGATACTTATACGCCGCTTTTCTCTACCCGAAGGAGTCTCAGAGCAGCTTACAATCGCCTTCCCTTTCCTCTCCCCACAACAGACACCCTGTGAGGGAGGTGAGGCTGAGAGAGCCCTGATATTCCTGCTTGGCCAGAACAGCTTTCTCAATGCTGTGACTGGCCAAAGGTCACCCCACTGGCGGAATGTGGGGGGGGGGCAAGGAGCCTCCCCAGAGGCTTGAGGTGAGTTACAGTAATAAAAACCCCAATTAAAACCCCATACATTAAAATCACAGCAACAAAACGTAATAAGCACTATAAACCAAGATGCAGCAGAACATATAAACTAAACTAACCCCCGTCCCCCCGAAATACCCAACCAAGGGGCAGGGAGAATGAGGGAGCAGGTTGATCTTAGCTACTGCCACAGTAGTCTAGGTGTTATGGGGTAGAGAGAGAGTTTAATCTCTGCGAACTCTTGTGACTGCCAGTGATTCTGCGGGGATTAAAAGATTCGGTCACCTGCGACGCGTAGGAAGAATTCACACAGCAGGTTCTCTTTCTTCCCTCGGAGGTCTATGCAGACCCACCTACACTTCTGCTGATCCCGTTTCCCTCAGATCCCTTTCCAGGCCAAGTTGCAAGAAGGAAAGGCGCTCTGGCTGCCTGCCATCCCTCCGCGATGCCATCTCACCGAGGCCTCTGCGTTCTTTTCTCGCACACAATGAGGCAGGGTTTGTACAGCCGGCGCCAGAGAAAGAGGCTTTGTGGCCCTTGCCGTTGCCTATGGTTAAGAATGTTTGAGTGGCCCTTTGTCAGCATAACGCATCAGCCCTAGAGAGGAAAACACAGAAAGGCAGCACCCAGCAACCACCACGTCCTCCTTTTGGTTTCTGGAAACAACTCGTTCATTCTGTACACTGCCGGGCAGGTCTGCGCAGAATTTGGGGGGTCCAGGGGTTTGTCTCGGAAATGTTCTGGCCTTCCTCTGGTGTATCGTGATTTTGCCTTCCTGGGGTTGTTTACTAACACCGGACAGCCATTTTGCCATCTTCTGGAATGCCCGCCATCCAAGGTCAGCTTGGTGATGTTGTGTTTTTGCTGTGCAGTATTTTGAAAGGATTGTAATCCACCTTGAATTGTATTTTTTTAAATAAATGACCACGTAATAGAGGGAAGAGGGAAGAATTGCAGGAGACTTGATGTGAATTACAATAAAGGTCTCTATTTCACCACACCTACTTCCTGGGTATTTTCTGAATCTCTGGCTCGTCACCGTAAAGGAACACTGTTTTTATGTAATGCTTTAATGGCACATTGTCCTGTCTTTTTTTCCCCCTCTTCAGGTTAACAGAAGACATGTTTATAACTGTGCTTCATGGAGGTATGTGGTGCTTTTCTCGCTTGGAGCTTTTAGCCAGTGTTAACAATATAATTCAATAAGGGTTCAAGACCTTCTTTTGCAGTCATAAGTTAAAGCAGGAACTCACCTTTAAAGGCCGCTCTTCTCCACCACTGGGCTGCAAAAGTAGTGTGGGAGAATGAAATGTTCTGAGGTTCCCTCCTGTAGAAATTTTTCCCACCAGAACTGATGCTGGGGAAGGGCAGGTAGCTTCTTGGTCTGACAACATCCCAAGGCACATGAAGCCAGAGGGAGGGGCAGATGGTGCCACCCTCCACCTCCCACCCCCCACCAGTGAAATTTCCAGTGCAGATATGTCTTGGGAGGGAGTCACTGGCAGTCTTCAAGCAAAGGTTGGATACACACTTTTCTTGGATGCTTTAGGATGCTTTGGGCTGATCCGGCGTTGAGCAGGGGGTTGGACTAGATGGCCTGTGTGGCCCCTTCCAACTCTATGATTCTGTGATTCTATGAATGCTCAAATCCTCTCCTGCCCCCATACTTTACGCTCTGTGGGCACTGATTGGTTGGTGATTCCCAGCCCGAAAGAGGCACGCCCGGCCTCAACCAGGGCCATGGCCTTTTCAGTCCTGGCCCCGACCTGGTGGAAGGAGCTCCCGGGTGAGCTGCGGGCCCTGCAGGAGCTTTCCGCATTCCGCAGGGCCTGCAAGACAGAACTCTTCCACCAGGTCTTTGGTTGAGGCCAGGGCAGTGAGGAAGATCACTGGAAGATCACGTGTCCCCCCCCCCCAGGGCTGGTGATAGCACCTGAGCGTTGCCAGGTAGGCCCTCTCTCCTCCTGGGTATCAGTCTTGGGCGTGGGGCTTGTTTTATTTATCGCCTGTTGCTGTGTATTTCATATTGCATCAGTCTGTCCTTTTTATAGGGGTCTTAAGGGGATTTTTAATGAGGACATTGTAACCCACCACAAGCCATTGTATGGGAGTGGCAGGCAATAAACCATATATAAATAATAATTATTATAATAATACTCCATTTGCATCCAAACAGACCTTTGGGAGCTTTTAAACAGTGAGGCGCTAGCCTGAAGGAACAACCAGAACGAAGTTGAGAACCCGTATCCTGACACACAGATTTTGGATTGTGTTCTTTTGGCCCTCCTGTGCACCACTTCCAGGTCATCTGGGGCCTGAAAAGTCATAACCATCCCTTCTGGCAAATAGGCAGTGGGGCAAGATAAGCTAGCAACGGATGTGTCACGCGCCTCAATAATAAAACTCTGCAATCTCTTTTATTATTTTTATTCTTCATAGAACACAAGGCTGACATTTTTAACGTTCGCTGTAAAGTCCGGCTCCTCTTGGATTGCATCAAGAGCCGGTGTGGCTACGAGGAGGAAGGTACGGCAAATGAGGAGGGTGGGGGGGATCTTTTGCGGCAATATAGGGCCCTTACGTGATCCTTCCGAAGTTTATGAGTTTATAATATGGGAGCGGGGCAGAGGTGTTGCCAGGGAGCGGGGCAGAGGTGTTGCCAGGGAGCGGGGCAGAGGTGTTGCCAGGAACTGCGAAGACAAATGGAAGTTGTGTTTCTTGTGAAAGAGATGCTCAGCCTTAGAGGGCTAAACGGCCAAGCCCTGTATCATTCTTATAATGCCTCCAGTTAACATAAGGTGACTCATGTCATGTGTGTTTCCAAGTTGGTCCATGCAGGAGAGACAACCAGCGCCTTTGGATAGTTGCGTGGGGAAGGAGGCCCGACTGTGGGCTGTGTTTGCAATTCCCCTACTGTTGTCAGATCAAAATCCGAAATAAACAGTGTGATGAGGTGGTTAGAGAATCGGACTAGAATCTGGGAGGCCTCTATTTAAGGCCTTGCTCTGCCATGAAACTTGCTGGGTGGCCTTAGGACAGTCACATGCTTTCTGCCCAACCTGCCTTGCAGGTAGGGATGCCAGCCTCCAGGTGGGACCTGGGGATCTCCCGGAATTATAGCTCATCTCAAATCTACAGTTATCAGTTCCCTGGTAGAAAATGGATGCTTTGGTTGTGTCTCCTCTATGGCATTGTATCCCACTGAGACCCCTGACCTCCCAAGGCTCCATCGTCAAATCTCAAGAAGTTTCTCTGCCTAGATCTGGCCAACGCTACATACAAGGCTGCTGTTAGGATAAAACAGGGATGTGTGCCACCCTGCATTCCAAGGCCGCATGGGAGGGAAATGTAGTTAATAGATACTGTGGAACATCCAAGCCAGAAGAATAGACCAACTCAGCAATATAGAAACTGCCTTTCGGAAGTCTAAATAAAACTGTTGTGCATGCAGACTTTAAGAGGCTATACAAGACTTAGAGCTGGGACCCTGGGCCATTACTTAGGATTTGCCAGCCCTGGACTCTTAGCCAATGATAGAAGAGACTTCTGGACCAATCAAAAGCCAGATTTAGGGTCCAATCAGGGGCCTCCATTAAGGACCAATTGCGCGCTTTGGTAGGAATTCCAAATTGTATGTAAATTCTGCTGTTTGCTTGTTTGTTCTTCAGTATTTCTGGTTCCAGTAAAATTGTTGGTTGTCGGAGGTGAGTGTCTTAGTGAGCCCACGGATTTAATGAAAGCTGTTTCCACTTGCTGAAGGGGAGGGTCCGACATAATCAGCTTCCCTGTAGCCCCTTCCTGATCTCTGCTAAGCCTCCTGAGCTCCTGCATTATGTGTTTCAGGGGAAATTGAGTTAGCAGATGAGACCGGCCAAATAAAGAACTTGATCCTGAACCAGCACCGTTGCGCAGCTGAGCTCCTGGGCGAACGAGAGACCTACGTACTTCTGAGCGTGGCAAGTAGGTCCTGGACTCCAGATCCCCAGACTGGGGGCCCTTATCCCTTTTGAGCCTGTGTGTACCTCTGGTCATTTGGAGGAGAGGTGGTGAGCACCATGCCAAAATGGTTGACGCAGGAGGCGGAGCCAAACACAACATCTCCCTCCTCACTTTGCATAAAAAGAAGAAAATCAAGTAAGGGGAATAAAGATAAATGGGGGAAATATGAGTTGTGACATGCAGTTCCTCGGAAATGGAGAATGCAATCCCAACCTCTGGGAGGTGTAGGCAAAGAGGCGGTCTCTCAGGTACACTGGGTCTAGACCGTGTATGGCCTTGAAGGTGATCATCAGAACCTTAATGTCATCGTGTCACCAGCAACATAGGGACGTTTTGGTATCTGGGCAAAAACTCTATGGTAAAAATGACTTCTACCATAGAGTTTTTGCCCAATACCAGTGTGTCAACTTCAATCTGATGACATAGGACCTTCTACATGTGTTCTCCCACTGAGCCACAACCCCCCCTCCCCATGGGGCATCATGAATATAGAAACATGGAGCACAAACTCAGATGCTCCGTTCTGTTTACATTTCTACCCAGGTTCTGCAGCTGCCTCACATACTTCACAAGAATGTGAGTTGTAACATGCAGCTGACCGCCCTGTTCCTCGGAAATGAGATGTGATACCAGATAAGATGGACTGTCGGTCCGGTCCAGCAAGGATGTAGGCTCAGAGGTTCTTTTTTTTTTTTCCCCTTTTGATTCTGATACCTCCTCTGGCATACCCAGTCTTTGGACTCTCTAACTGGAAACTCTTTCAGGAGATTTCGTTTCCCCAGCTGAGAAGCCACTATGGAAAAAATAATATATAGTTAAGTATGAACTCGCGGCCAGCTCAACTCTCTCACCTGAGAGCCGAGCCAAAGGGAAGCCTGACACTTAATTACCTCTCTCCTTTCCCTGTACAGGGGGTGAAAATTCTTCCAAGATAGAGTTCACTCCTCGGTTGCAAGATGACAGTGTGGTCAACCAGAAGTTCCTAGGTGAGGAAAGATATTTTAAGGAGGTGGTTTACTTAGTAGCACATGTACCATATGCCCCGTGGTTCCAGGGGCCCTGTGGTACTGTACAGTTAGGGGGCCTTCACACTGTGACTGTTAGGGGGGCTTCATAGTTGTGTCCCTTGCGGACCACAAGAACAAATAAAAGAAGCTGACATTTGCTTCCAACGTTCCAGCTATCCCTGGAAAGGGTCTCCCGCTGTTACAGGCCCTGCAGATCCTTAAACTGGCCTCATGAATCCTTAAACAGCAGCTGCATTTATTTATACATAGATTTGTGATGTCCAGAATCACCTTGGGAATGGGATGACCAGCTAGAACTGTGATCTGTACATCTCTTGGACCAAGGGAGGTGTTAGAATTGGCCACCATCTTTCGAGATACCTCTATATCCAAGAAGAATGAGATCCAGAGGGCATGCAACTTGCCGAGTTTGGTTCATTTTGCCCACCCCAGCCCCCAAAAAAACCCAAATCTGAAATGCCCCTCAAGGTCATGCAATGGTTTGAAATTCTGATTTGCAAAACAAGCAGAAAATATAGTAGAACACACACATAGACATACATACCTGCTTCATACAAAGTTGATTAAGGTCTGACCTGGATAGTTCAGGTTAGCCTTATCCCATCAGATCCTGGAAGCTAAATGGCTAGTATTGGGGTGGGAGACCTCCAAGGATTTAGGTGGCCCTTCCTCCAAGGATCACTAGGGGTCATGATGTGGAAGCAGCCAATGGCGAACCACCTCTGAACATCCCTTGCCCGGCGGATCTCCTGGCTGCATTACATTCATTCCATATGGCAGATAAATAAATAAGCATTAAGGTTTATATTGTCTGCTCAGCCCAGCAGCTTTTCAGGGTTTCAAGCCTATTTTACATCTTTTACATCACCTATTATCTTTTCCTTTTTAACTGGAGATGCCAGGGATTGAACCTGTGACCTTCTGCTCAGAAAGCAAAGGCATTGCCACTGAACCACAGCCCCTGTCTTTATTTCTTCCTTTGGGTATTAATAGTAACCTAGGGTTGGCTGCACTAGGACAGGGAAAGGAGTTGCAGTATGGGAAGAAAGAAAGGGTCCACACTGCAGATGCTCATTCCAGGTTCATTTAGCTGTCCCAAGCTCATGTTTAGAAAAAAACAAAATACAAAAATTATAAATAAATGAAGATCGCTCTTATTTTCATAACAAATGGTCAGTTATGGACATCTTTGGAGGGTTTCCTTACTCTAGGACTCCACCCAAGTTAAGGGAAGAGTCCAGCCTCTGGAAGGGGTGGCCAGATACAATTTGCATTTGGCATATATATATTGTAACCAGATTTGGACAAGAAAAAGGAGGTCTTTAAAGGAAAAACCATTTGGTTCTAGCATACTGAGAACTGGACTAGATGGCCTCTATAGCTCTTTCCAGCTCTTGGCTCTGTGATAGTCATGGCACTGCTGAAATTTGGGTCGCAAAAAGATGGATGCTGTTTTGGAGAGTTTATTGTTGTTTTCTTCTCTGAAGCTAAACTGGGGAGCTGGCAAGACCCGAAGGCCCCCTCTCCCAGAGTGAAATCCAGAAAGACACACCACAAGAAATCAACCTTGGATATTCCAGCGGTGGACGGTAAGCTTATAAGCGTGAAAGAAATAGCCCAATGCAAAGTTCATTTTGTAAGTCTTTGAATGAGTAGATTGCTATTCCAACGGTGTGATAAAACATTTTATTTTTTCCTTGTTGTTATTGTTGCTTTTGAGTCAAATGTCATCATGCATCTTTAGATGAGGCCTTATATTCCAAAAAAACATCCAAACTAGGGTTAGCAGCCTCCAGCTGGGGCCTGAAGATCTCCCAGAATTCCAAGGGATCTTCATATTATAGAGATCAGTTCCTCTGAAGGAAATGCCAGCTTTGGAGGAGCGACTCTATGGTATACCATAGAGTCAAGGAAACATGGAAATCCTAAAGTTATGTCACATCTCTGCTGATCTCTGTCCCCTCCATTCTCCCTGGGCTCCCCCCCCCCCACTTCAATTAACTCACCAGGAATCTCCTAAGATTCCAAGTTCAGCTTAGCACATTTCTTAATGTAAGCATATGCCTGAAGGACACATGTTTTGACATCTCACAGATGTAGAGTTCTGCTCATACGTGCTCTGATATAACAAACATCTCCAATGACAAGTGACCACTGACAGGCTAACGGACGTACTCCAGAAAGAGCTGGGTAGCCGCATTAGTCAGTCTGTAGCCGGAGAAAAGAGCAAGATTCCGGTAGAAACTTGAAAGACAAGCAGAAACGTTGCCAGGGCATGATCTTTCATGACTCACTGCTCACTTCTTCAGCAACTCACGAGAGCTCTTACCGTGCTATACATGTTACTTGTCTTTAGGGTGCAACTGGACTCTTGCTGGCTTCTAATTCCTAGTTACATTTTAGCTGTGGTCGTAGCGATGCGTCTCTGTTTCGACCAAATTGTTAGAAAGGCACGTTTTTGTTTTGTGCATTTTAAAATCCGGTAGTTGCCTCTGAGGCCAGCAGAAAAGAGAGGGCCCTTGAGTCAGCTGCCGGGTGTTGCCAGATGTACCGAGTCGTACATGTAGAAGGCAAACATAAATTGTTCTGTGAACTTAGACAGACTGGGAGTGGGAGGGCAGAAGGGACTGAGTCGGTGCTTGGCTCTTGTGGCCTTTGCTTGCATGTCTAGAGAAATGCCAATCGCCACTTTGGGGTCAGGAAGCAGGCCAGACTGGGTATTTGGGAGGGGGCATCATGTGGGAATGGAATTGGGGTCACTGTGGGTGGGCAGGTAGTTGTGAATTTCCTGCATTCTGCAAAGGGTTGGACTAGAGGACCCTGGAGGTCCCTTCCAACTCTGGTTCTATGACTCTATATCAAAACCAAGCGGACAAGCTGAATTTCTGAAATCTCTGCAGTCACATGCAAGGAACCCGCCAGGTGCAGGTTTGCTTCCTTATCGTATCTTTCCGTTGCAGGCTTACGGAACCATTCCCCCCATGGCAGCAGAACTAGGACGCCCATGACCTCCCCCAGACAGAGCAGAAGACTCTGAGGACTGCTGGGTCCCAAGACATAGCCAGGGTGAAAGTGCTGGGGAACTTCCGCTCAGCTCCTTGGTGCAGATGTTGCTTAGCTGATTCACTGCTCAACAGCTGGATTCATCCCAGAGATGCCTGCCGCCTTCCCTTGTTCTTATCTCTCTGTTCGGAAACCTTTCGATCTCCCGTTTCTAGGTTTCCCCAAAAAGTTTCTAAAAGAACCCAAAATTAATGCTCCCCATCATGAAAAAGGAAGCGGTCCCTTGACTCTGATTACAGAACCAACATCGGAGATGCTCTGTTCAGCACAATGCAAGACGTCAGCTCCTGAGCGCTTCTTCCCTTGCATGGGTCCGTCATGGCAATAATTGTGGTTTCTGCATCCGAAGTTCAATTTGCACCAAGGCTCACCAAGACTTATGTTCAGTGCTACCCTTTAGCTCTAAAATAACAAGGTCTTTGCTTGAAATAACAAGGTCTTTGCTTGAAAATAACAAGGTCTTTGCTTAAAATAACAAGATCTTTGCTTGAAGATCAGGGGGTAACAATTATCGGAACAGGCTAGATCTGCCGTGAGCAGGACTGAGCAGGGTATACAGAGTGTCCTGCAGGGGGGGCGTTGGAGGAGATGTGTATTTAGCATAGTTAGGCTAGGGAGTTGTGGCTTTTTCAAATCATCACCTCCTATGTCCCGATTGCTCAATTGAAGACTTCCTGCTGGTATGAGTACACTTCCTCTCTGCTTATCACAGTGGACTGAATGGACGACAGAGCAGTTAGTTAGGTCCCTCTCCTCCCTCTTTCTATACAAAGTTGTTTCTCTTCTTAATAAAACTGTTTTCTTCTTTTAAGCTTACGGGTGCTCTGCTCCTCTTTGCAAATTTGAACTCTGTCAACAGCACATCTCTGGGAATAAGCCCCATGGAATAGAGTGTGACTTACTCCTGGGCTGGTCTGCTTAGGATTGCTCAGATTTTAAGCTTTTTCCAGCTCCCAGACCCATGGCGAGGGGTGCCAATGGAGACAGAGACCATACCCAAATCTCCAGCTCTTTCCAACCCTGAAATTAGCAACCCTAGACCAAGTCTCCTTCGCAGACCAAACAAACCATAGCTTTAGTCCAGTCTGGACTCAACTTTTCTTGCGTGTCTGGATTTTTTTCCCAAACACAAGTGTACGCTTTGGCCTTTCTGCCCTTGCCTTCAAAATGGATTAGAATCCAGTTTCAACGTAACTGCAGCTGCAGCCTTGTCAAATATACTCTGGGGCAGCAGGAGATGGGTCAGATGGGAAACCAACAAAAGCCTGGCTTTCTATTCTGGCTCCAGGACAAAGTGTGAGTAAACGGAGAAATGGGAGTTAGAACACCACATCTATAAGGGGAAAGTGGATCATGGATTTGTATGCAGCTTAATGAAGGAGTTGGCCGGATATACATAAATAGCAAGCTAAGAGTTATCAGATCATCATTTATTTGAGTTCAGCTCTGGGAGGAAGGGACAACATAGTAAAGAAAATAAAAATATCAAGATTAAAGATTAATGGACAGACGCATTCCCAAATGTGGAACTTGAACATAGTGTCCTTTTTTTTACTCTCTGTAAATTCTCTCAGGAAGTGTGCGGAATTTTGCTGTTTGTGAATTAACTCCGTGCCTCGTAGCAAAGCAGTCTTCCCTGATTGGCCAGGGCATCAGTTCAAAGACTTTCTGGATCCCTGTTGCAAGGCTTGTCTTAAAGTGACTGTGCTCCAGAAGCCCTAACTTCTCTCAGCAAAGATTTGCCTTATTCCCCCCTCCTCTGCTGTCTCCAATCCTCTCCCCACCCCCCACCCCCACAGTTCAAGAAAAGAAAGAGACTCCTTCTGTGCTTGGCTCCCATCGACGGTGAGCTTCCCCAATGAAGTGCAGAACACTTTCTGTTTCAGTTGGGGGGGGGGGGGAGAGAGAGAGAGGAAGACCCGAGTTCAAATCAATCTGAATTCAGCAGGATCCACAATGGAAAAAAAACAAAGTAAGTGCAGAATCAGCCCTGGTTTCAGAATGCATTTGGGGAAACTTTCTCCTCTGGCACGAGCAGAATCAGACGGCACTGCATTCCAGAGCAAGGGTAAGGCAGGACAATCGGGCTGTTTATCATCGGACGAGCAGTCAAGTTCTTGTCTTGACTGGCATTGAACAACATAACTCTTTTGATAGCTCGAGCAGTGCCTGCTTGAAAACATGCAAAGGCCGCTTTCAGTTCTGTTCAGGGAATCTTTGCAGGAGACTACGAGAGATGCCATAACTGGGTAATCCATTGGCGGAACTCACTGTTTCATTGCTGAGAACTCCTACAGCCTCGTTGCTTCCTGAAGAATGTTATTCCCGTTCAGGATGGGGAAGGGAGAAATCAGGATCATCACACGTGATGTCCCAGCTCTGACCACCGCTTCTCACGTGTCCATAAACATGCCTTTCCCCATAACTTCCCAGGCAGACTTTTTCTGGCTTTGACTCAGGCCCTTTCTCCATGCTTTAATGGGCCCGAGATGCCCACTATTTTTTAAAATTCAATAGTTCTCCATTGAAACGCCTATGCATCTAATCATAGGTCTAGAGATCTAGAAATACAGCTCATCTCCAGACTACAGACATCAGTTATTCTGGAGAAAACAGATGCCTTGGAGGGTGAACTTTATGGAATTGTACACCACTTTGGTCCCTGTCCTCCCCAGACTCCACCTCCAAATCTCCAGAAATTTCCCAACCTCATGCTAGTAACCCAATCCTGAACCCCTGTATTGCTCTCTCTGGGTTTTCTCTGCATCAGTGTTCTAACCTGCTGGATAGCCCAGGCAAGAGTGATCCCATCAGATATCAGAAGCCAAACAGGGCTAACCCTAGCTAGTACTTGGATGCGGGACATCCAAGGATCTGGGTGGTCACTCTTCTAAGGAACAATAGGGGTCATCATGATGCGGAGGCAGGAAATGGCAAACCACCTCCGAATGACCCTTGTCTGGCTGCCAGATAATCCGGGGATCTCCTGGCTACACAACACACACGCCATGCGATGAATGAATGAATGAATGAATGAATGAATGAATGAATGAATGAATGAATGAATGAATGAATGAATGAATGAATGAATGAATGAATGAATGAATGAATGAAGCTGCTTGGGTTGTGTAACAGAGTGGTGTTTGGTGCAATCTTAAACAAAGTTACGTCCCTCTAAGTCTCTATAGGATTGCACTATTTGGGATTTTTCTCCTCATCTCTTTCCCCAGAATAAGACAAGTTCTTTAATTGCAGGAATCTGGCAGAACTACTTTCGTGCACAAAGAGGTACCTCGGGCATCTAGGCAATCCGGGAATGGCCCTGGCTTCTTTTATCTAAGAGGTTGCAGCCTTGATTGACAGGGGAGGAAACTGAGGACGTGCCGTGCCAGCAAACGGCAAAAGAATACATCATAAAACAGCCGGTTGCAGCCCAGAAGAGGAGGTGAATTCCCAAACCTACCACCCTTCCCTGTAGGGATCAGCACGAGTTCTTTTCAGAGGTACAAATCCAGTGACGGCAAATTGTTCGGAGTCCATTTCGGCCCTGGAAACTAAAGTCTTTGATTTAGCAACAGAACCGGTCCTGCCCTGCAGAGTGACGATGGCATATCTGAAAGATGGCTGGCTGGCCACTTTGGGAAGCTGCATGCTTGAAAGAATTGCCAACAAGCCTGCAGGGAAAGGCCCGGGAGGCTTAAAATGTAGGCAGGACAGCTGAGCAATTTCACAGCATGGGGAGAAACAACCTCACCTGGTCAATAAGCCTCCATTAAAAGGATAAGGGCTTCCTTTCCCCAGGCAGTTGGCAACCTTAATTCCTAAAGTGCAATGCCTGTAGTAAACTTGACTTTCTCGGGGATTGGTGCTTTCCTTGCACCAATAGTGGCTCGGATTTATACCCTTCTTCAATTGCCATCTGCATTTTTGCTTGCATTTCTTCCCGTGAGGCCATAACTAACGTAGGCCGCAAATACCTTTGGTTTGCAGTAGTGTTGCCCATAGCCTGGGTCTCCAGACTTGTTCAGCATCTCTGCGTGTTTGTGATGTTGTTAACGGGAATGAGTGTGGGAGATGGTTGACCATGGAGCACATGGGCCAATTGCATCAGTGGAGAGGTGGCAAGTCTCCAAACCTGTCATCTGCCCAGCAGCAAGCCTCTGTTTCTGGCTCGCTGCAGACTCTGTGGTGATGCCTCCTAGGTTCTTCTGGAGCACCCGAAGGAGGGAAGCCAGGCCTGGCTATTTGCCTTGGGAATACATGGTGTGTTGAAGAGACACCTGTGTGCTGTGGCTACAGTCTTTCCTAAAAGATTGCCATCAGAACAGGCTTGGGAAAGACTGGCACAGAGAAGGAGAAGATCTGGATAGTGGAGTAGGAGAAGATTGAGCCTTGCGGGTGCAGGAAAAATCCTGCTCCAGTTTGCGGGTTCTCAAAGCGGTTATACGCTTGTGATGGCCAACAAAAATCTCCTTCACTGTTCAGGTTGCATCTGCTACTTGGTGAGCCAAGTTTGTTCATGGGCCTCACCAAACCACTGTCAAAATGGTTAGCGCTGCAGAGCCATGCTCATGTTTGTGCACGGTGGTATCCGCTGATCACCAGCTCACTGTCGGCAAGTAAGTTAAGGAGTCCAGTGTTTTCACCGTTGTGTGTATCTGGTGTTATGTGTAGTGGTTAAGAGCAGCAGCCTCTCATATGGAGAACTCGGTTCGATTCCCCCTTCCTCCCTCACATGCAGCCATCTGGGTGACCTTGGGCCAGTCACAGATCTCTCAGAGCTCTCTCAGTCTCCCCTACCTCCTGGGTTGTCTGTGGTGGGGAGAGGAAGGCAAGGCGATTGGAAAGTGTTTTTTGATTCCTTTAGATCAGGGATAGTCAAACTGCGGCCCTCCAGATGTCCATGAACTACAATTCCCAGGAGCCCTGGGAATTGTAGTCCATGGACATCTGGAGGGCTGCAGTTTGACTACCCCTGCTTTAGATAGTAAAAAACAGGGTGCCAAAAACCAGCCCCCTCTCCGTTTCCATGCTCCTTAGGACCAGTCCCTCAAAAGCCTTCCTAAGTCATGACTTCTAGAGGTAACAAGGGTGTCAAACTGGTACGTGCATAAGCTGCCTTTGTTATAGAGACACAGGTCACTGGAAGCCACTTACAGCCAGTAGGTTGGGAATAAAATTTGGGGAATTCCCCTGAGACTCGCAGCAAGGAGCAAGAGGAGGCCGAGGGGAGAGGTATTTGTTCGTGCCAGCACATGCTGCCTTTAAAAACCAAAACATACTTTGAGGTGGGGGCGGGGAGGGGAATGGAAAGTCGCAAACTGCAAACGTGAGCAAATAAAATGAGCAAGGCTAGCAGAACCTGTTTGGCTGTAACCAGTGCAGTGCAGAGAGGTATTAAAGGGACTTGAATGCAGAAGTTCGACGTTTCACCCCTGGTCATTAGTCATGACTCTTCCCTATTTTTTTAGCCGATTGGGGGGGGGTCCTCTTGGTTTCTGTTTTGCAGGGCCACCTGATCTCCACGCAGCTGCAAACGGGGGCCCTTTTGAGGCGCTGAGCCATTAAAACAGCACAAGGCATTTGCTGGCAGACGTGGATCAAGCCCTGCCCATGTTGCCAAATGAAGCAAATATGTTGAGAAATAGGGGCTTCTTCCTTGAAACGTGGAGGCCCAGAGCAGTTCCCCCACCTGACCTGAACGTCTCACAGTATTTATGATGCCTTGGCTTGATATTCGGGCACGATGGAAAAAAGGAGCAGCTTGTACGTACTGGCCTCTTTCGTTCCTCTTGCACCACAAGCCACAGAAACTGGCGTGTCTTTCCTCTGCCAAGCCCTAAACAATCACTCCCTAGGAATTCCCTCCCATCTATCTGATTTGCCTTTAATGGCCTTTTGTCATGTGGAAAGGGGATTAGAGGTTCATAAGGGATAAGCTTATGGATGGCTACCAGTCATGGTGACTGATGGGACCTCAGTGTCTCAGAGGCACTAAATCTCTGGATCCCACAGCCAGGGAGGAATTGTTTGGTTCCTGTGTGGGGCAGGATGCTGGACTGGATGGACCCCTGGTCTGATCCAGAAAGGCTCTTGATGTTCTTAGGAAGACCTTGGCCTCACTGCCCCATTGTTGGCCATCCAGAACTGGTTGGCCACTGTGTGAGACAGGATGGTGGATTGTGCCTTGGCGTGGAGGATGGAGACAGATGATATAGATCAAGGGTCTCAACCAAAGCTTCCTGACATTCTTCAGGGGCTCCGTGGCCTTTCCCCTACATCAGGGGTGACCAAGCTGTGGCTCTCCAAATCTCCATGGCCTACAATTCCTGTGAGCCCCATGCTGACATAGGAATTGTAGTTCATGGACATTTGGAAAGCCACAGTTTGTCTACCCCTGCCCTATATCCTACCTTAATCTACTCAACCGCACTTCCAGCCCAGTTCTGGGGGTCCTGGAAGCCCGAAAAATATTTCTGGGGCTCCTCCATGATCAAAAGGCTGATAAAGGTTTTTGAAATCTCACATGGAAGATCCTGAACTTTTGCCATCCGCAGCATTTACTAAGAGATCACGGTAAAAGGAATAAAATAACTGACCTTTCTATCCATACAAACATCAGAAGATAAGCACTGAGAACTTTAAATGGTGCAGGATTCAGAGGGCTCGGCTTTCCTGATTAATTGCATTTGACTGCTGAACTTTCTTATGCTCTGTGCACATGTGCTAGCCAGGCTGCACAGTTCCCTATGGTGCATTTCGGGCGAGGAGAAATTATGCGCCTCCATGTGTAAAATATCTTTGTAAAAATTTGGGATTCAGGAACAGGAGACAGCTTTCTCAATCATAGGCGGTTTGGCAAGGACAGCTGTAGGTAGCAGGCACCATGCTTCTGGCAGCAACAGTTGCAAATTGGCATTCCTTTGGTGAGTTGGGGTAGTACAGAGTTTAAGTAAGGGGTAGTCAAACTGCGGCCCTCCAGATGTCTGTGGACTACAATTCGCTGGCAGGGGCTCCTGGGAATTGTCGTCCATGGACATCTGGAGGGCCGCAGTTTGACTACCCCTGGTTTAAGTGCTAGTGTCCAGCCAGGGCTTAATAGTTCAATGATAAACATTTGCACCCTTTAAATTCCACTTAAATCATTTCTATAAGGGTTTTTCTTAGAAACACTCTTGGCAAAAAATAATGACCCAATCAGGGAAGCCGGGTTTGATTCCCTGCTCTTCTTTATGCAGCCAGCTGGGTGACCTTTGGCCAGTCACAGTCCTGTTAAGAGCTATTATTGCAGAGCAATTCTGTCAGAGCTCTCATCTACCTCACAGGGGGGTCCGTTGTGGCGAGAGAAGGGTGATCGTAAGCCACTTTGAGATTCCTTTGGGCAGTGAAAAGCGGGATATAGAAAACAACTCTTCTTCTAATGCATCCTTTTAATCATGGAATTATAGAGTTGGAAGGGACCTCTAAGGGCATCTAGTCCAACGCCCTACAGAATGCAGGAACTCACGACTTTAGCCTCTGTTTTACACCCCCGTCACTTTGCCCCTCTTCCAGCCGCTCGATAAGAATTGCAGTGACAACCAGGTCCTTTTTTGCAAAAAGAGTTATTTTATTATCAAAGTGTGCTTATACAGAGCAGCCCCGAGCAGCACGTATCCTGTCTACACATACTAGTTGGATTGCCATGTAAGACATTAAATGCTTATGAACAACGACGACAAAATGCAGCTTCAAGAAACCTAGTGCAAATCAGTGCCTCACCTTCCTATTATTACAAACATGTGGTTTCTTTAGTGGTACGGGCAGGCTGTTTTGCCTTTCCTTGGGACTTTAGACAACCGGGAGACTGGGTTTTATAAAAAGAAAGCATTCAAGTTGATCCAAGTCAGTGTTTACAGTACTGTTGAACTCCGTTTCTTCTCCTTGATCCATCCTTCTGATGGGAGTTTCTCATCGGCCCGTGCTGCACAGGCAGGACCTTCAAGGAGGCAACTAAAACACGCTCTCCAGCATGGAGAAATGAGAGGAGTGATGATGCCACTCAGTAATACATATTTTTATCCCACCAGCCTGCAAAGAAGGGGAGACAGAAACGTATTAAGGATTTCTCCAGCGGTGAGAGCTCCCTGGTGTCGTTTTTCAGTAGGAGAACCAGTGATCTGCTCCCCGTAGCCCGTAAGTATGGGACTGTAAAGGTAAAGGTAAAGGTATCCCCTGTGCAAGCACCGAGTCATATCTGACCCTTGGGGTGACGCCCTCCAGCGTTTTCATGGCAGACTCAATACGGGGTGGTTTGCCAGTGCCTTCCCCAGTCATTACCGTTTTACCCCCCAGCAAGCTGGGTACTCATTTTACCGACCTCGGAAGGATGGAAGGCTGAGTCAACCTTGAGCCGGCTGCTGGGATCAAACTCCCAGCCTTATGGGCAAAGCTTTCAGACGGCTGCCTTACCACTCTGCGCCACAAGAGGCTCATGGGACTGTAAGGCCTAGCAATTCCACACCCACCTTACTTTAGAGCAGGGGTGGCCAAACTGTGGCTCTCCAGAGGTCCATGGACTACAATTCCTATGAGCCCCTGCCAGCATGTGGTGGCAGGGGCTCATGGGAATTGTAGTCCATGGACCTCTGGAAAGCCAGTTTGGCCACCCCTGCTAGAGCTTCAAAAGTGCTCACAATCCAATTTCTGTCCTGCTGAAATCCCTCAGTCTAACTGGGATCAGATGTGGGAATCAAGACATGGCGTGTTGACATTTATGCTAAGCAGCCTTCTTTGAATTCTTCCTAAGCCACTACCCGGCTTGTTGTAGTGCGAATGCAGTGCAGAGTCTTAACCAAATGGCCGCGAAGAATGCCTGAGGAGCCTCCTGTAACTTTTATACATCTTTGGCGAGTGCAACCGCTCCCGTCCCTGCAGAGCTATGATGAAAGAATCCCTGCCTGTCAAACGCGGGATGTCATTTGGGTGTTAAAGATACAAGTTCATCCATCAGCCTTATAAAAGGCCTTCACGAAGAGGCTGCGATCATGTTCCCAGCCTTTCAAGTGCTACTGGGAATCCGTGAATAAATAAAAGACACCATGGGAGATAAAATCGAGTCATTCATTTTGAATGGAATTCAGAGAGGCTGATCTTCAGCAGTATTTTTGATAGGTTCTGCAAGAGCACTAAGTCCATGTGGCGAAATTATTTAGCTTCCCCTCGCCACTGGTGGGGGATGGGAGGGTAGAGTTGGCAGAACCAGGTTGGAAAACTGGAGTACGGGGGGGATTCAGTCTGGGAAGGACAGGGACCTCAGTGGGCTACTGTGCCATGGAATCTACCAAAAGTAACCATTTGCAGTCTAGAGATGATTTGTAATTCCAAGGGATCCCCAGCTCACACCTGGAGATTGGCACCCGTAACTGGTGCTTAAATGCATATGGGAAATTTTGTGCTACTTACTTCCTGGATGCCGCCTGATTAATAGCTTTCGGATTTCATCATATACCCATATCAAGATGGCAAAAGGCACAGCGACAAACCAATACTGGACCCTGGAAAAGAGAATATTCGATATTCGCACTCAGTCGATTGATCCCAAATCACGAAAGCCTTCCTTCAGGTCCGCCACTTAACACAAAATCATTACATTTACTGTTCATTCCCGGACTTTCTACTAATTGGTAGATCTCCAGTTTTGCATCTGGTATGGAGTCTCTTAATTTCCAGTCCTTAAAGTGGAATTGATTTGACTTGGGCTGAATTTTCACAGAGCTTTTTATCCCCGGTGATCCCGAATTTTAAAAAGTCATCTACACGTTATTCGATCTCCATTTTTATATTTAGCACTTTAAATTTTCCCTCTGCAATGTCGATGAATGATCCATGGTGGCACTACCTTTCCCCCGCGGTATCCAGGAGCAGATATAACTCACTACATTTGAGAAAACCACTTTGAAAGCCCCAGTATTGAGTGTAGATCTCCCAGCATTTTGCTGGATTAACTTTCTCCCCAAAAATCTGCAGCAAAGACGATGAACTCACCGGAGGGGTGTGAAGTTTAAGGCAGCAACGCTTCCAAGTCCATAACAAAGGATTAAAGCTATTCCTATCTGGGAGAATATGCCCACCCAAATGACTTTGTTCCTGTGAGGGGGGAAAAAAAATAAAATAGGTGATTTACAACTCAGTGATTTTTATTTTTATGATTTATTTATTATCAGATTGTTATGCTGCTCTTCCATAAGGGTTCGGGGCCGCTTGCAAAATGTTAACACAATGAGACAAATTAAAACCTTAACATTAAAATCCAGTACATCTTAAAAATAAAAAAGCGCCTGTGCTTTTTGGTATTTCTACCTGCATACTAATCAGACCATAATTTGTGCCTTCATAATGCAGAATTTTAGGCCTAAACCAGGGATACTAAACCAGGGTTCTGGGGAACTTCGCAGTTATGGGAGAGCTCATCACCTTCTTTCTTTCACCCTTTACCTTGATGTTTTTTCTATATATGTTTCTTTGCTGTAAACTTCTTTGCTATTTCTTGGAGCCAGGAAGGAACATTAGCATCCCCTTCAAAGCTCATGAAAAGTGAGGCTCGTGTTCCTCATGACAAGCTACTTTCTATAACGCGAATGTGGAAGAATGTTTCTGTTCAGGCCATCGTAACGGATGCTGGGCCATCGGGCAGTGACTTGGGGTAGGGCTGGAGGTGAAAGTATGCAGATGTATTCTATCATTGCCTGATTTGTTTGTCTGTCCAGAGTTTCAGCTCTCCCGTTGGCCACAGGTTCTTCTCAGCCCTTCTGGGGAGTTTCCTCTTCAATCCTTCCAGTGGTTGAGATTCCAGTAAGGTAGAAAACAAGCCTCAGCCACTTACCTGAAAAGGCCTTGCTGGAAAATGGAATTCCTTCGCGTCTTCCTGATGATCAAGTCTGCTACTTGTTCTATCGTGATGCTGACAAAGAAGGCTGTGTAGCCCGTCCACTCCAAGTACTGCCTCTGGTAGAAAGTCTGGAAAGGAAGATGCAAGGTAAGCGCCTGGCCAGAAGGCAGGCTTTCAAGCCCAACACAGCCCTGAAGTCCTTCGCCTGCTAGACGCCCAGGTGCTGTTTTCATAGCTCCAGATGGGTCGTAAGAAAGGTGCTGGTGGGAACGTGTTTGATGGGCCATGCGCCGTGCAAGCTTGCTTTAAAATTCACGGAGCTGCAGCACAGTTCAGAAACCATTTCAAAGCAAAATGAAATATTTTCATAGCACTCGCCTATCCAGGCATATGAATAGGAAGCTGTTTGGATTTCCACTAGCATGACAAAGATGAGGAACTGAGCTTGAGTCATCGGACGTCTGTTACAGGGCTGAATGAGGCCCTGGCCTATTCACAAATTTGTGAGCTTTCAATCAGACTCACCCAGAGATGGGAGAGACCACAAAGGGCCATCCAGTCCAGCCCCCCACACACACATACACACCTTCTCAGGGACTTAAAAATCACACACTCCTGCCAGGTGCTCACCCAGTCTCCTCCTAAAAACTTCCTTCCCTCCCTACCTCACTTTTGGAAAATATGGGGGGGGGGAGAAGAAGAAGAAGAGTTGGTTCTTATATGCTGCTTTTCCCTACCCGAAGGAGGCTCAAAGCGGCTTACAGTCGCCTTCCCTTTCCTCTCCCCCCAACAGACACCCTGTGGGGTGGGTGAGGCTGAGAGAGCCCTGATATCACTGCCCGGTCAGAACAGTTTTATCAGTGCCGTGGCGAGCCCAAGGTCACCCAGCTGGTTGCATGTGGGGGAGCGCAGAATCGAACCTGGCATGCCAGATTAGAAGTCCACACTCCTAACCACTGCACCAAACTGGCTCTGTGAGATACTTGGCTCCTGCCAACACAGTCCTTGGATCTCTATCCACCAACAAACAGAGGACTATATTGCCTTTTATTGCGGTCAAAGGTAATAGAGTTAAAACGGGCAATCCATAAGACGCGGTAAGAGTGATAAGGAGGGCCTTCCAGTAAAGTATGAGATTGGGCATCCACCTTCCATAGACTATTAATAACCTGTGACTGAACGGAACAACAGCTGTCTCGTACCCATTCTTGGCCGTAGCTGTCTGTCAAATCCCCGTTTGATAGATCTTCCCACTCAACACGGATGTCGAGCAATGTGGAAGGCAGCCAGCCTTGTTCCGCATACACCGTAAAGTAGGTTAGAAAGGCCCCAACAGACTGCAGGATGCCTGGAAGGGAGGAGAAAGGAGAGGTTGGGGTATGCTGGTTTGGACACAGGAGCTGACCCAAATCCTGGTTGACTGGTTTTTATGCTGGTTTCCCTGGCAGTGAACAGACAGGCTTAGCCAAGCTCCCCTCTCTGCAGATCTAACCGGCCACCCATCCCCAGCTTGGGCCAAGGGATTCCTCCTACCTATCTGTAGGTAGGAGTATACCGCGAGCTCCTGGTTGACCAGCCGGTCCCTCTTCTTATGCCGCGGCTTCCGTTTCATGATGTCGCTTTCTGACTTTTCGTAGGCGAGGGCGACAGAAGGGATCTGTGAGCGAAATACATTAAGGAAATGCCCTGTGAGTCTGTCGATAGAATATTTTTCTTTCTTTCTTTCTTCCTCCAGTGACAAAACAAACAAATCCAGGCTGTTCATGGAAGCTCATGTCTTTTCAGATGCTTTTATGCCAGGACTCTGTTGATACGCCCTGCTATCATGTAAAATATACAGAAGATGAAAGAGAGCTGGGGTTTTTGTACCTTGCTTTTTACTACCTGGAGGAGTCTCAAAGCAGCTAACAATCACCTTCCCTTCCTCTCCCCACAACAGATACTCTGTGAGGTCGGTGGGCCTGAGAAAGCTCTGGGAGAACTGTGTTTAGCCCAAGGTCACCCAGCAGACCTCATGAGTGTCAAAGTGGCTTACAATTGCCTTCTCTTCTCTCCACAACTGACACCCTGTGAGGCTGGTGGGGCTGAGTGAGCTCTGAGAGAACTGTGACCAGCCCAAGGCCCCCCAGCTGGCTGGGTGTGGAGGATTGTGGAATCAAACCCAGTTCTCGCTGCTCTTAACCACTTCATCAAGCTGGGTCTCAAAGCTGGCCAAGAGGCCGAGGCTGCCCCTGATGTTGCTTCCTGGCTCTGAGATCCAGAGGCTTAGTACTCCCTGTCATCTCCCCCTTGCCATGACCCTGAGATAAAACCTTTCCGTCCCCTAAGGATAGAAAGCTGCCTTGCAGGACCAATGCATTGGACAGAAGGCTTTCTCCCACAGCGTGTGGGAACTCACAATGTCTGTGCCCAGGTCGATAAACAGAATGGTGATGGTGCCAATCGGCAGAGGGACGCTGGCCATGATGTAGATGAGGAAAGGGCAAAGCTCAGCAATGTTCTTGGTCAAGGTGTAGGCAATGGTCTTCTTCAGGTTATCAAAGATCAACCGACCTGTAGGGCAGAAAGGGCGAGTTGTCACACGGCTGGTGGAAAATACAAGGTTGCCATCTTTTTGTGACCCCCCCCCCCGCCGCCTGCGGTTTTCCAGGGTGTGTCAAAGAAAAGCTTCTAGTTTGTAAAACCCTGGGGTTTCTTGATGATCCTGGAAGGGTTTCCCAAGTGGGTGGGAGTTAATTCCTTTTTATGCATTTATTTAAACATTTAAACCTTTATCAGGTAAGGTTATGTTGACCCACCCACCCCTCCCAAAATGGCCAAGGATGGGCCTGGAGGGAAGGGGAAGGGGAGGGGCCTTGGGTGGGCGTGTCCACAGCTGTGCTTCCCAACCATATTCTGCATGATTGCACCACTTCTGGTCTTTCTTGACACCTGCATAATGTCCCAGGGGTTTCTCAACTGAAAAGGTGGCTGATTTCAGCAAAGGGTGGAAACATGAAGCTCCCTCATACTGAATCTGACCTTGGCCCATCAAGGGCAGTATTGTCAACTCAAACCAGCAGCAGCTCTCCAGTGTCTCTTGTAAAAAGTCTTTCACATCACCTACTGTCCGGTTCTTTTAAATTGGCGGTGTGGGGGATGTTTACCGGGACGTGTTCAGAACAGAGATAGGGTGGTGCCCTGTCATGAAGCTGCCCTGTACTGTCAGACCATTGGTCCATCCAGGTCAATATTGTCCACTTAACCCAGCTGCAGCTATCCAGGGTCTCCATCAGAGGTCTTTCAGATGACCTACTGCCAGATCTTTCCACTGGAGATGCCGAGGATTCAACCCGGGACCATCTGCATGCCAAGGAGATGCTCTGCTGAACCACAGAGTTAGAGGCAAATGAACAAAAACTGTCCTTGGGTCTGCTCAGTGGTGTCAGCTCCCTGCCTGGAGGTGTGATATGCGACCATCTTCCCCTCCCCAGCCTCCACAGACATGACCTAAACTTTACAGCTAAGGCTCCAGCAGTCTTCTTACCTTCTTCCACCCCGGTAACAATAGAAGCAAAGTTGTCATCCAGCAAGACCATGTCAGCGGCATTCTTAGCTGCGTCAGAACCTGCAATGCCCATAGCGATGCCTATATTGGCCTTCTTCAGAGCTGGGGAGTCATTGACGCCGTCTCCGGTCACGGCCACTACAGCTTCCTGGAGAAGATAGACAAGGGCTGTTGCCAGCACACTGCTCCTACATCCTTCCCTTGTTCCCGTTAAAGCTTCTGTTATATTGCACTCTAAAAATATCCTCGGACTATTGCAGATTAGTAATCATGCTCTAATTTATGATATGGGAGGTGGGCAGCATGGAAAGCATAAGCATTTCATTGATTGATTGAGTGATTGATTGATTGACTGATTGACTGATTGATTGATTGATTGATCAATTGATTGATTCTCAGTGCTGTGAGAATTTCAGTCCTGGTTACAGGTTTCCCATGGCCTGCCTGGCAACAATATCTCCTTTCTGCCTGCAGGGAACTCTCCTGTCTCACTTTCTGGAATGAAAAAAGAATGCCACTCTTACTCTGTCATTATTACGGTAATTAAAATAACATCCTTTGCAGCTAGAGAGATCAAGGCAGGTCACCGTGTTAGTCTGTCTGCAGCAGTAGAAAAGAGCAAGGCTTTGGGGGAACAGCTTAAAGACGAACAAAATTTGTGGCAAGCAAGAAGGTTTTGTAATTCCATAAGGCTTTAATAAATTTACTGGGTTTTTTTTAATGGATTGTTTTAATTTGTGTTGTCACCCGTCCTGAGCTACCAGGAAGGGCAGGATACAAAGATAGAGATTGTTAATGTTGTTGTTGTTGTTGTTGTTGTTGTTGTACCCTGCAACAAATGTTGTTCGCCTTCCTTCCTCTTTTCTATCATTCCCTGCTATCATTGGCTCTTTGTTACAGGGCAAAACTGCATTTATCCAACACATTCGAAGAATCCGGTCGTATCTGCACAGGTCTCACTGACCAATCGGATCACAATTTGCAAGGTGGAAAATGTCTAATAACCAGGAACCAGGAATGAGGACAGAAAAGGGCACAGGCGAAGGGTATGAAACAAGCAAAAAAACACGAGTTTGCCAGCAGCGTTTCCCCGGGCTCTGTGAAAAGGAGAAAGGCAACCCCTTAAGCAGGGGTAGTCAAACTGCGGCCCTCCAGATGTCCATGGACTACAATTCCCAGGAGCCCCCTGCCAGCATTCGCTGGCAGGGGCTCCTGGGAACTGTAGTCCATGGACATCTGGAGGGCCGCAGTTTGACTACCCCTGCCCTTAAGGATTAGAGATTCTCTAATACTCGAGAAGATTCTTTCCTTAGGCTCTTCTATGTGTTTTCTTGCCCACATTGCCTGGATTGCAGCAGGAGGTGAAAGGTCCGGAAGTCACGCACTCATGTTTAGCAATCATCAAAGTGCCTCACGTAACGTGAGCATGCTCAGTGCATCGTGAGCCGAATTAGGCAGTCAGAGGGAAAGCCTGATTAAGGCAGATGCTGGATATCATGTCCGTGGGGAGTTAATGTAATGAGTGGATATAAATAATACCGTGCCAAGGGGCTTAGTAACTAAATCTGGCTCTGGTGACTAAATATAGAGTGTGTACATACACATCTCCCCACCCCCACCCCCCATGCCCGATCTTTATCTGTTAAAGACCTAAACATGACTCTTGGAAGAAATGTTTGAATGCAAAATATATTCCCGCCGTTCTAAAAACAGGGTAAGCTGCCGTGGGTATTAATTTCTTCCCATGCAGAATTAAAGCTGGGCCTTTGAGATACCTCCTGAGAAAGTCAAGGTTAAGAAGAGGATTCTTTCCTTTTGCTCGTATCGGGTATTCTTCGTTGTCCTATTTATTTATTTATTGTTTAGACTTATTGCCAGCCACTCCCAAACTGGCTCGTGGCGGGTTACAAACTGTCTGTATTAAAAGCCCCATTAAAACCACATAAAAACAATTCCGGACATCTATCGATATACAATAAACAGACTGTTGAAAACTTTTTTAAACTATGGAGGTCTGCAACCCACTAACCCCCCCCCCCAAAATCTTGTAAAGGAATGGGAGGAGGGAGTGTAGATAACATAGTGAATGCTTACTCTCTTAACACTGAACACTGAATATCAGATCTTCCTCGCCAAGCCAGCCTTAACCATAGACCTGGTGGAAGAGCTCTGTTTTGCAGGCCCTGCAGAATGTCAAAAGTTCCCACAGGGCCTGCAGCTCCTCCAGGAGGTCATTCCACCAGGTAGGAGCCAGGACCGAGAAGGCCCCTGGCCCTGGTCCCACGTGAAACCACAGTGTGTCGAATGTACACAGGGTAGTCAAGTGTCCCTGTTTCTGATCTCTTTCATCACTAACCTGTCTTTGGCATCCTTCCACTATGATGAGTTTCTGCTGGGGTGAAGTACGGGCAAAAACGATTTCTGAGTGGTTGCATAGGATCTCGTCCAGCTGCTGCGTGGTCATATCCTTCAGCTCCATCCCGTTAATCACAGCGGCTCTGGCTGCTCTGCAATAGCCACAGGGGTTGCAATTAGAATGTGCAGCATTGGGTCTCAGGTACGACTGAGTCCCTAGCTCTGCCTCAGAAAATGTGCATTAAAGATACAGCAGGTGCATGACAAAGCATGGCTAGGAAACCTCAGTCCTTGGATTCTTGCAATTGGGGTACCACAGAGGATGATTCAGTCTAAGAAGGACACCTTGGCTGGTGGTGAGACAAAATGAGCAGCATGAATATATTAGATGTCTAACTTCCAGATTCTGGCTGTGACATTTAAATGGTTCCTTTTTGTAATCCACAGACTGAACATGTTACCTTAAGCAAAAGGAAGCAAGGGCACAATTCAGTGGAGATTACCTACACAGGGGAAAGAATTCAACAGGGACAAGAAATCTAATTAATAACTTTGGAGCATGTAGGGATGCCAGCCTCCAGGGAGAACCTGGAGAGGGCCCGGAATTACAGCTCATCTCCAGACTACAGAGATCAGCTCCCCTGGATGAAATGGATGCTTTGACAGAGAAGGTGGGGTTTTGTAACCTGCTTTACTCTCCCAGAAGGAGTCTCAAAGTGGCTTACAATCGCCTACCCTTTCTCTCCCTAAAACAGACGCCCTCTGAGGTAGGTGGGACTGAGAGAGCTCTGAGAGAACTGTGACTGGCCCAAGGTCACTCAGCTAGCTGCATGTGGGTGGAGTGGGGAATCAAGCCCAATTCTCCACCTCTCTTAACCCCTACACCACGCTGGATAGTGACCTCTGTGGCATTGTACCCTGCAGAAGTTCCTGTCCTCCCCAGGCTACATCTCCAAATCTCCAGGAGTTTCCCTACCTGGAATGGCAACCTGCAGGTGGCTGGGGGAGGGAGGGGAACCTGGCAACGCTAAGAGAACACGGGCTGTGCCAAATCGCAGGATCAGTTTTGCATTTTTAAAAATCCCTAACTAGGTTTTCGTTCTTGAATTTTTCATCCTGTCTCTGAGCACTTCCCGCTCTCCAAAGGTGGCGTGGTCCTTACCCTCGGTCCACTTGCTCCACAGGAATGTTCAGCCGCTTTGCAATGTCTTCCACCGTCTCGCTGGTGGCTGAAATGATGCCGACGCTTTTGGCGATCGCTTTGGCCGTGATTGGGTGATCCCCGGTGACCATGATCACCTAAGGAAGCCACAGAGGGGCAGACCACGTAAGTGATACCGATGATCCAAATTAAAGATACAGTCCATTTCTCCGGATTTTTAAAATATATTTCTTAAATAAATCAATACATCTTGATTTTTATAACCCGCCCTTCCTGAATGCTCAGGGCGGATAACAACATGTATTAAAGGTAAAGGTAAAGGTATCCCCTGTGCAAGGACCGGGTCATGTCTGACCCTTGGGGTGATGCCCTCCAGCGTTTTCATGGCAGACTCAATACGGGGTGGTTTGCCAGTGCCTTCCCCAGTCATTACCGTTTTACCCCCCCAGCAAGTTGGGTACTCATTTTACCGACCTCGGAAGGATGGAAGGCTGAGTCAACCTTGAGCCGGCTGTTGGGATCAAAATCCCAGCCTCATGGGCAGAGCTTCAGCCTGCATGTCTGCTGCCTTACCACTCTGTGCCACAAGAGGCTCTTAACAACATGTATTAACAGTCAATAAAAATATAAAGTCATATATACATTTCGTGAAATATTCTATTTGAGTAGCCTCCAACTAGTTTAGGTTGGGGGAGGGTCAAATTCCTGGAGGGCCTTGACCTGGTGGGACAGCTCTGTCTTGCAGGCCCTGCGGAACTGGTTAAGGTCCCACAGGACCCTGAGCACTCTCAGCAGAGTCTTCCGCAAGGCCAGGGCTAAGACCAAAAAGACCTTGGCTTCAGTTGGGGCCAGTCTCACCGCCCTTGAGCAGGAGATCCTGAGTAGGTTTTTGTGTCGATTCATAGTCCCAGTTTTAAGTTTGAATAATGATCCGTAGCAGGTAGTTCCTAAGACAACACAGGTAAAATACTAGTCACCAACTAGATACCGGAGGAAATCTGGCAAAGGCCATGCAGGGTTTCGTATATTGCTATGGCATGAGAGATGGGCATGAACCAGAAAAATTAAGTTTGTGTTGGTTCATGGTCAACCATCAACTGAACCATGAACTGAACTAAACAGGGAAGTTTGTTTGTCAACTGAACCGGTTCGTAGCACATAACCCTACAAACCCCATTGGAAGGGACAGCGGTCCCTTTGAACAGGATTTGCAGAAGACTTTAAAAACATATGAGTGGCAGGGAGTAGCCTGCTCCCCAGAGCTCAGCTGTTTTCTACTGTCTTGAATTTTATGCTGTCATCACGGATTTTGCTTTCTGGTTCGATTTGTATCCATCCCCAGCTGGCATTTTGAAATCTAAGTTGCTCTTAGGAGATTTACCTTGATCCCGGCGCTCCGGCACTTCATGACAGCATCTGGCACTGTGGATCTAGGGGGATCGATCATTGACATAAGGCCAATAAAGCAAAGATTGGAAGTAGGGAAGTTCATGGAGTCAGTGTCAAATGGATAGGTGTCTGGAAATTCTTGCTCCGGCAGGTACAGGTGACAGAAACCTAGAGTTAAAGCATTGAAGAACTGAGTAAAAATGATGAGAGAGGAACCTCAGTGGAGTATAAAGCTAAGGAGTCCACCCTTCTAAACATCCATTTTCCCCAGGAGAACTGACCTCTAGTCTGGAGATACTATAATTCCAGGAGATCCCCAGGTCCTACCCGGAGGTTGGCATTCCTAGTCTTCCCTATTTTTAATTAAGGCTTTAATTCCATGAGTATCACCTTGCTCGGCATGCATGGTCCCTTGCAACGGATCTGCTTACCCAGTACTCTTTCTCCCATGCCTCCCAGTTCCATGTATGCCGTTTGAAAGGCCTCTGCTTTCTCTGCATCGAGCGGTTCCTCTTTCCCATCGATCATGATGGTGCTGCACCTCTCCAAAATCCTTTCTGGGGCTCCTTTCATCACCAGCAGGAAACGTTTGTCGTTGGGGTCATTGGTCTCATGGATAGAAAGCTGAATTCCGGTGGAGATGCAAACAGTTAAAATGCATATTCTTTCAGGATCATGCATACTTATTCTAGATGGTTGTCTCTCTAAGGCAGCCTTTTTCAAACTTTTGACTATGCAGGAGCCCCTGAAATACATTTTCAGGCTTTGAGGACCCCTGGAAGTGATGTCAGTAGGCCACGCCCCCCTGACACACATTCTGGAAGTGACATCATCACCCATGCCCTTCACCCTCCTTTTGTGCTCTTCCCCCACCTTAACTCCTACTACTTCGATGGCTCGACCTCATGTGGTCCGGAAAGAAGGGCAAGAGCTGAGAAAATAGACCAGACCTCCCATACCACTCCACAACTTACTCAGCCTCTTTGATTTTTACCCCCATGGCCTACTCACCAAGCCCTGTGGGTGGAGGCAGCTAGTTCCCTAGCTTGTGGCTAAGTCCATTCTAGCAGGAGAGAAAAGGCCATGGACCCCCTCCGGAGCTCCTGGAAACCCCCGGGAGTCTGCTGACCCCTGTTTGGGAATCCTTGCTCTAAAGGATAAAGCTCACCTGAAATTTGTTCGTAGAATTAAAGGGAATCTCGACCACTTTTTTATTTCTTTTCCGGATTTCCAGCACGTCACCCAAGACAACTTCAGAAAACTTCAGCAGGGCTGTTTCAGAGGCATCTCCCACCACAATTCTCTGAGGACATATTTTAAACAGTGGATTTCAGTGTTAGTGTTAATATGCTATCCAAATCACTGACATACAGATCATGCGGAATATACACTGCACCTAAGTCCTATAACTTTTACAGAAGATTTGTGGTCAAATGGTTGCTTTTGTCATTCTTTTCTTATAGGGCATTTGCTAAGAATCATAGAGTTGGAAGGGGTCTCCAAGGTCATCTAGTCCAACCCCCCTGTAGAAAGTTCGTAACTACGCTTTATCGTGTCAAGGTTCTACAAGTAGATGGACGTAAGCCACAAGAGATCTGTAGCTGTTCTGAGTTCTAAATCTTCTCTTAATGCTACTGTTTTTATTTATTTTGAATAATAATTTATTATTATTATTATTATTATTAAAATTATTTATTAGATTTGTATGACCACCACTCTCAGAGAACATTTCAAATACAAATCAATACATTAAATCATTAAAATTCCCCATTAAAACCCCCATAAAACAATACTCATTCTCAAAGAGGTAACTAGATGGCCCTATAACGATTTCCATGGGAGTAGCAAGGAACATGAGTATTAAATAAATTAATTTAAACGCTTGGGCTGCCATGCCTTATCTATTCCTTTGTTTCTCCATCGGAGAGGCATGGTGTGTGAGAACTCTTACTACATCTTTCTTTGAATGCCAGACTCATAATTGGTAGGCGGGTTAAATTTCTGTTCCTTGAACTGCTTGCATTCCTGATGTTGCAAGGAAAGAATGTCGCAACAAAACAAGAAGGTAATGTGACTTATTTCCTTGGACCAAGCGGTGTTTGGGAAAGGAGTGGTTGCCTGCAAAATAGCTGTGTGTGGCTGGAAAGCCTACAAGCACTTTCACTATAGGGATGCCAGTCTCCAGGTGGGGCCTGGGCATCCCCTGGAATTACAGCTCCTCTCCTGATTACAGAGATCCATTCCCCCAGGGGAAATGGAGGCTTGGGAGAACAGACTTTGTGGCATTGTACCCCCCTGATGTCCCTGTCCTCCTCAGGCCCCACTCCCAAATCTCCAGGAATTTTCCTGACCTGGATCTGGCAACCCTACCCCCACATCCCCTGCCAGTTCTCAGCAGAGACCTGGGCCCATTGTGCACATATTGGATAATGCACTTTCAATGTACTTTTGCAGCTGGAATTTCCTGTGCGGAGCAGGATAATCTGCCCAAATAAAGATAAAATACTTCCCCAAGAGCTTCACCCGCTGTGTTATCTCCTCACCACTGCCATCTTGAAGTCAGGATAATCTGTTTCTAAAGTGCTTTGAAAGTGCATTATCCAATGTGTGCATAATGGCCCCTGGAAACCCTATTTCACTAACACATTTCAAGCCAGTGAAGATTTTGCAGTGCTTATCATGAGAGAGCAGGAATGTATAAGCAGGTCTTAGGTGTTTTAAAAGAAAGTCCTCATTCTAAACAGCATCAACGGAAACCACAATCCCAACCAATCCTCGTTTCTCAGGAAACAGGTTAACAAAGTAATTGTTACTTAGAATCATAGAATCATGGAATTGGAAGGGACCTCATGGGTCATCTAGTCCAACCCCTTGCACTATGCAGGACACTTACCTTCATGATAGGCACCTCTTCCTGCCCTGGTCTGAATTCCGCCCGATTACAGAGGCTTACGATCTTAGACAAAGCGGCCCATGTACCAGATGTTTGATCAAAAGTCTGAGCTGAAAAGAGAGCGGCAAAAGTCTATAGCCTTTTGGATAGTGTTGGAGTCCTGGGGGCCTGGAGGAAGTGGGCTGTGAGGTATCATATCTGTACTGGGTTTTCTCTCCTTCCTAAAACTGCCCTCCACAGGGACCACTCCACACCTCCAGGAGCTTCTGTATTAGGAGATGGCAACCCTCATTTCAAAAGATGACTCTCTCCAGTTCTAAAACAGGATAGAATCATAAGAGTTGGAAGGGACCTCTTAGGTCATCTAGTCCAACCCCCCGCACAATGCAGGGCCATCCCCTCCCCACCTCCACAACAAACTCCTCAGCCTCTTTTGTATTTACTTGATTGGTTTTCACTGGTGTCCGCGGAATAGATCTGCTGGTCAAACCAAAGGTGGGCGACGGTCATCCTGTTTTGGGTCAGGGTTCCTGTCTTGTCGGAGCAAATGATGGAGGTAGAGCCCAGCGTTTCCACGGCTTCCAAGTTCTTCACCAGACAGTTCTTTTTGGCCATTCTCTTGGCAGTCAAAGACAAACTTACCTAGTAGTTCAAAGAAAAGCACAACCGTGATTAAGCGGACGGCCAAAGACGAAGAACTGCTTTTTTTGTATCCTGCTTGTTACTACCCAAAGGAGTCTCAAGGTGGCTTAGAATTGCCTACTTTTCTTCTCCCCACAACAGACACCCTTGAGACTCCTTTGAAGGACTCCTTGAAGCCTGAAAAATATTTCAAGGGCTCCTCCATGGTCCAAATGTTGAAAAGAGCTGCCTTATAGAGAGCCAACTTGGTGTAGTGGTTAGGAACATGGACCTCTAATCTGGCATGCTGGGTTTGATTCTGTGCTCCCCTACATGCAACCAGCTGGCTGACCTTAGGCTCGCCCCAGCATTGATAAAGCTGTTCTGACTGAGCAGAAATATCAGGGCTCTCTCAGCCTCACAGGGAGCCTGCTGTGGGGAGAGGAAAGGGAAGGCAATTGGAAGCCTCTTTGAGACTCCTTTGGGTAGAGAAAAGCAGCATATAAGAACCAACTCTTCTTCTTCTTCTTATACACTGAGCTGTCACAGACCCATGCATCCTTACCGTCACTGTGGCTAGCAGGCCCTCGGGCACGTTGGCCACAATAATGCCAATGAGGAAAATGATGGAATGCAAGACTTCATATCCCATGGAGACGGCAATGATGAAGAAGATTAAACCAATGGATATGGCTACTCCGGCCACGATGTGGACAAAATGCTCTATTTCAAGAGCAATGGGAGTCTTCTCATTCCCAACTCCGGAAGCCAGCGAGGCGATCCGTCCAATTATGGTGCGGTCCCCCGTGTTGATGACCATGCCCATAGCAGTCCCTAAAGAGAAAGAGTCGGGTCTTAGCAAAGAACTGTCTACGATGCATGTCTGGGTAATAACCCCACCGGTTTTCTAGGTCCTTTTAGCTGCTCTTCTCCAGCATGGCAATGCACTGAAAACTACAGGCTCCGTCAGAGGAAGAAGTCAATATGGTTTCTTCCCAAATGTTATCAATACAATTCTGGTTCCATTGGGGGCTCTTCTTGGCCATCTCTCCTCCTCATCCCACAACACATCCCATGGGAATCAGAAAGAGATGTGTCTTCCAGGGTGATTTGAGGTCAACTCTATGAGGTTATGGACTCTTTAATCAGCGTTTTAGTCTCAGATTGAACGATGCCTCATCAAAATTGCATTTGAAGATACCATGTAAGCCTATGCTAATACAAAGGAGGGGCAACCTTGCAGCCTGTTTCTCTAATTTGCTATGCCCACCCCAAAATGGTGTGATCCTAAAGTCTGCAATCCATTCATTTCAGCAGGATCAGACTGCAGACCCTACTGCAATAGACGTGAAGATACCATAAAGCTGCCATATCTTAGCATCTGTACATCATTTGCCCAATTATTTTGATTTATCCATCCATCCTCTTCTACAACCATACCTTCCAAGCAAGTTGTGGAGTAGAAAGCAATGTTTTTGGTCTCCAGCGGGTTTTCATGAGTGAATTCACAGGAGCGGGATTGTGGTTCTGACTCCCCAGTGAGTGAAGAATTATCCACCTGTTGATCGAAGACAAATCCCCACATGTAATTGGATGAGCTTTCATTGTGTGTACTCCCTTATAATTCCATTTTACATGGAACCTCTGGTGGTAGCAGCAGTTTAAGACCTAAGATATGATATTTTTTCAATAATATCCTACAGAATTTGTGTGTGCTTTTAACCTTTTTTAACCCCCTACACTATGCAGGACACTCACAACCCTATCGCTCATCCACTGCAACCCGCCACCCCTTTGCCTTCACAGAATCAGCCTCTCCGTCAGATGGCTGTCTAGCCTCTGTTTAAAAATCTCCAAAGATGGAAAACCCACCACCTCCCGAGGAAGCCCGTTCCACTGAGAAACCGCTCTCACTGTCAGGAACTTCTTCCAGATGTTTAGGTGGAAACAACAGAGGAACTACCTAAGGGGCATGGAAGACCATCCTTCAACTCAGACACTGAGAAACTAGCTAGAACAGGGTTAGTCAAACTGCGGCCCTCCAGATGTCCATGGACTACAATTCCCAGGAGCCCCCTGCCAGCGTTCGCTGGCAGGGGCTCCTGGGAATTGTAGTCCATGGACATCTGGAGGGCTGCAGTTTGACTACCCCTGAGCTAGAACAATATACTTGGAGCAGCCTGGCTCCGTTCTTCACCCGGAAGTCTCAATCCAAATGGGTGCCAATCTCTGAGCCTCTTGTCAAGTCAGACGCATGTAAACAAATGCCCAGCTCAAGTTGGTTAAAGTGACGTTACCTCAACCACTGCTTATGCAACAGCCTAAAGGGAGAGACGGCCGCCCACATGACTCTTGCTATGACTTAACGCTCCAATCCTCCTGGCTGTGGGAAGATTCTTTCTTGTAAAACTTCAAAAGGGAGTTGTGTGGCTATTTTTAGACACAGGTTTCACTTGGCCTCTGAGCTGTCCTGTCTTTGAGGGCCCGGCTGTGTCTCCAGTCTGCAGAGAGATGCCTTTGAAGGCGAACCAAATTTGTTTCTCTCTTGGTTCATATCTGATTTGGGGGTTTTTGTTACCTTACAACCCTGACTGGTGATTATCCGGATGTCAGCTGGTATCCTGTCGCCGCCTTTGATTTCCACAATGTCGCCCACCACGAGCTGGTCTGCTGAGATTTCTTTTTTCTCTGCGTCTCGAAGGACCAGGGCTTGCTGGGGGGAGGGCGAAATGAGAAAAGATCTGGTTTGCACCCTTGGCCTGATGGCTGGACATTCCCAGCCAAGATCATTCTGGGTGATCTGCTTAAAAATTGTACAATTCTGTTGGCCGAGTAACTGCGTTTTGTTCTGCTATTCTCAAGCCGACATGACTTTGGAGTAATCAAGACTGATTTATCCAGTGGACAAATTCAGGTGGGTAGCCATGTTGGTCTGAAGCACCTGGACAAATTTTGAGTCCAGGGGCACCTTTAAGATCGACAAAGTTTTATTCAAGAGGTAAACGTGGCAGACTCTAATCTGGAACACCAAATTTGATTCCCCACTCCTCCACCTGCAACCAGCTGGGTGATCTTGAGCCTGTCACGGTTCTCTTAGAACTGTTCTCACAGATAAGTTCTCTTGGAGCTCTCTCAGCTCCACCTACCTCAAAGGGTTTCCCTTGTGGGGAGAAGAAAGGAACAGTGGTTGTAAGCTGCTTTGGGAAGTAAAAAGTGGGGTATAAAAAACAGCTCTTCTTCTTTTACTTTGTCAGATACACTGGGCAGAAGAATCAATGACCTTTGGTACACCACTTTCTAGGAATAATGCCATGCAGCTAATGGCATCACCACTCCAGCCACACTGATGCCAGTTTTCAAAACAGAGCAGCAGAAATGATACTCTTGCTTCATAGCCACGTCTACGTCATAATTTACCCAGCATTGCCTGACAAGCCAGAGGTGCCTGGCAAGATCTGTCATTCAGTACCACTGTGTTAAGTCAACCCATGTTCCTGATTCATTGCGGGAGGCCCTTTAAAACCATGGCCTGATGGTCTGTTGTGTAGCATTGGTCCCTCACCTGTGGTATCATTTTCTTGAAGCTGGCCATGATGTTGGTGCTTTTAGCTTCCTGGTAATAAGCGAAAATCCCGGTGAGGATAACGACCAGTGCGAGGACCACACCCAGGTAGAGCTAAAGTCCAAGAAGATGATCCAAGTTAGTTAAAACAGAATACTTGTAATTTCTCACCTGCAATACAATAAGGGCATCACCGACTCAAGAAAGAATGAGCTTGATAAAACTGCAGGGGGGAAAGAGAGGATGTGTTGTACAGCATATCCATAAATGAGCAGCACTGTTAAAAGTTATAGGCAAGAATTAATCTTAGAAGCATAGATTTAGAAGGGACCTCCAGGGTCATCTAGTCCAACCCCCTGCAGAATGCAGGAAATACACAACTATCAGATAACACACTGTGACCCCAATTCCATGCCCAGATGATGTTATGTCTTCTGTACAAATCAAGATAAGTATTGTAATAACAGAAATACTGGAAGACAACTTCAGGATTCTATCTGGCCTTCAGAAGCTTCAATCATAATTATGTGGTTTAAGAAGACATGTAAAACAACACTCACATGAGAATTCTAAATGGCTACTTTGGATCAGAAACCCCAAAATATGGGCTTGCCTTTAATTCCCCCCCCCCACACACACACACACACACAAGAACTGCAGAAGCCACATGACAAGAAGCTTACCTGATCGAATGCTCCAGACTTGTTCTGGGCAAGCAGAATCCCAAAGGCGACCCAGCAAAGGATGGCTCCGATCCACAGCAGGATGGAAAACCCTCCTATCATCTGCTTGAGGAACTTGATGATTTCGGGTGTCGCTTTGGGAGGGGTGAGTGTGTTGGGACCGTCTCGGGCCAGAACCTCTGCAGCTCTTGCGCTTGTAAGACCCTAAAGGAGAGAAAGGAGATACATTTCTATAGAATGAGAAATTTTTCACGGAGCATAGCTTTGGGCTGAAACGCTGATTTTGGATGCGGATTGGATGACTCGTTTATTTGAATGGACGGCCCAACCTGTCCTGTCCTGGGCCTATTCTGCACACAATAGATAATGCACGTTCAATGCACTTTGGAAGTAGATTTTCATGTTCTGTACAGGAAAATCCAGCTGCCAAAGCACATTGAAAGTGCATTATCCTATGTGTGCGGAATGGGCCCTGGATACTGAGAGCAATTATCCAGAGACTGAAGTCCCCATAGGACAACTAATGAAAGGCTCCATTGTGTCTGGATTGTCTCACTATGATGGCATTGTTTCAAACAATTTTTTTTTTTAGTTTAATCAGAAGCAAAATCCATATTTCGTGCAATTCCTGAGCTGCTGTTTGGTGCAAAAGTTATCCAAACCTCATCTCAGTCTCAGGAAGTGCCACATCAAGGTAATCATAATCTACATCAGTGGGTCATGCCTGAAAGAGTCTTTTATAGATCGAGTGTAGATGCTGGCTTGTAAGAGACATGTTTTTTTAAATGTTTTTGGCACACTTTGCTGTTTCAATAAGCCTGTTCTGCATTTCCATGTTCCTGTGGAATAATATATATGTTGTCAGGTAGAGATGGGGAGGGTGGGATCTGTCATTGCAAATAAATTGTCTGCTCTAACTTTTCATTTGCTCACAGCTCTGTTAACAGTGACATTCTTACGACTCTGATTACTCTACATCAGGGGTAGTCAAACTGCGGCCCTCCAGATGTCCATGGACTACAATTCCCAGGAGCCCTTGCCAGCATTCGCTGGCGAATGCTGGCAAGGGCTCCTGGGAATTGTAGTCCATGGACATCTGGTGGGCTGCAGTTTGACTACCCCTGCTCTACATAATCGTGGTATGTTTCCACTGTGGGGGAGAAGAAGGAAGCTACCTCTCCCGTTTAATGCAAATTTGTTAAGTAAATGATGTAAGCATGGCTTCTCCATAAATTGTTGCCTGGCTTCCTAAGATATCATTTCAAGCATAAGAGAGACAGGTAAGAGACAGGAGGCTGTACTAGGTGGACCCCTGTTCTGATCCAGCAGGGATCTTCTGATGTTCTTAAAAGCTGACACAATCGGGTGTGTGTGTGTCTCTGATATTGAGGAGCTGGGCAGAGGCTGTCCAACTGACTAGAGATAATAACTGATCCACCAGGTTTATGGCTTGGGTTTTGCTTCAGATGTGGAGTCCCCAGCTATTGCTTGCATTCCATCCCCCTAATGAAGAAACATCTGTGTTTTCTGTTGTCTCTGAACTTACTTTGATAATGCTGGAGCCATATTTGTCTTCTAGCTCTTCACTGCTTAGTTTGTGGTCATCCTGAAATAATAATAAGGGGGGAAAGAGACGTTAAAACACACACACACACACAAACATATTGCTCTTGGTTTTGTGTTTGCATATTAGAACATATTAGAACATCTTGGTAATGGTTACTGTTCTACCTAGGGATGCATGAAACCCATCTGAGAGAATTTTCTGGAGCAAAGGTTTTGGCATACTTCAAAATTCCCCAGGGTTTTCAATGCAGGAGACATCCAGAGATGGTTTGACATTGCCTGCCTCTGGGTAGCTACTCTGGATTTCCGTGATGTTCTTCCATCCGAATACTAAACAGGACCAACCCTACTTCCATCCAGGGTGACTGTGAGTTCACTTCAGGTACAGTGGAGTGGCAACTACTGCTATAACCTCCTCAGGCACAACTGCTCTGTCATGAGCAATCCTTTGCACCTGGTTCAGGTAGGTCGCTATGTGGGTCTGAAGCAGTCCAGTGACGTTTTTAAGACCCACGAAGGCCCATTCTGCACACATAGGATAATGCACTTTCAATGTGCTTTGGCAGCTGGATTTTCCTGTGCAGAACAGGAAAATCTAAAGTGCATTGAAAGTGTATTATCTATTGTGTGCAGAATAGGCCCAAGTTTCTGGGTATAAGTTTTTGTGTGCATGCATGGGCTTAAAGGCTTCACTGCACCCAAACTTTGTTCCTTTTCCAACTGGTTTAACGGAGCTTGTAGAATCAGTGGAGCTGTAATTGGGGAGCACTAAACTGAAGGCTCTGTTTACATTTCTGATGCCTGGAACCAGCCTCTGGTCGGTGGTAGAGTTACAGGGCTGGGAGGAACCCAGCCTCTCAGCCCGACCGAGAGATGATGTTCTGTGATCCGTAGAGATGAAAGCAGTTGTTTGTACAGTCTCTTCTTGGAAAGCACCACATTCCTAAGTCACTTCCTTAGTCTAGCTATTGTGTTTTTACACAACCTAATCTGTTCATGGCATGAATGGAGGCCTCTCCTGCATTGAGACAGTCATAGGCACCCTGACATGCTACTGACAGCACAGATGAAGGGGACATTTTTCTGGGATTGCTTTCTACCAGTGTGGGATTGCTTCAAAACAGCATTGGGGTGATTGCTCCGTGTCCGTGCGTGATCTGCTGTGGCATGTTTTCTTGTATTGAATTGCCGGAGATGTTTACGGCCAGATTCTACTTGCTCTGGTGTGTATTCCAGGCTGTAGGGTTTATTGGATACAGAATCCTAGCCAAAGGGCAGAATTGAAAGAGCTCCCTGAAACAGGGGCAGAAAAAATATACATGCAGACAGCTAGTTCAAGAAAACAGCAAGAAGGAAGGCAAAATTGGCTCCCTGCAAATCTTCGGCCCCACGCCCTCAAAGCACCATGCTTCTCCACCCGTGGAGGCCCACAATGAGACAGCAAAATCGCCTGACTGCATGTGCCGTCCTGTTGCCATGGAGCCCTGGCAGCTGCAAATGGTGCGCAGGTGTGAGGGCTCACATCTTGGGCAGGGGGGATGCTCCAACACACTGATAGAAAGCAGGCAGCCATTTTAGTATCCTACACACATGGACATCACATCAGTGCAGGACATGAGGAAATGCTCTTCCAAGTTTAGAAGGCCTGGTTTATATACTCCGCTTTTCACTGCCCAAAGCAGCTTCCGCCAGCCTTCCCTTCCTCTCCCCACAACAGACAGCCTGTGAGGGAGGTGAGGCTGAGAGAGCTCTGAGAGAACTGAGACTTGTTCAAGGTCACTCAGGTGGCTGCATGTGGAGGAGTGGGGAATCAAACCCAGTTCTCCAGATTAGAAGCCGCCACTCTTAAGCACAAGACCAAGCTAGATGGGGGAAACCAAACACGGAGAATGTCCATCTCATGAGGAGAAAAATCCACTTTTTCAATGCAAACAAAACAGGACTGTGAGGTAAACAGAGCATGCCTCCAAATAAATTGAAACCACTGCTAAGAGGCTTCCCTGAACTGATGCGGTGATGTGGATCTGAAGGCACAAGTGATCTGTACTGACAGAGACTATGTAAATCCCTACAGGCCTACACTTGCATTATTATTGGGAGAGCATTGTCTCGCGGGAACAATCTGTCGTAGCACGGAGCAAAATATAGGTTGCATCTAGCACGACGCCAAGAAGGGAGAGGTTTACTCCCACCATCAGACGGCACAAATTGAAATCGGGAACTGATATATTTCCTTCCAGCTCTATCCATTTGGTGCCATCCTCCTCCTGATTAAATCTTAGCTTTAGCTCAACGGGTAGGATTTGGAACAGAATGCCATGATTACACCAATAATACCTTTATAGGAAAAAGTGAGAGGGGGGAGTTACAATGCTTCTTTCAAACACGAAATGGACACATGCTTGACTGATGTGTCCTGAATTTGCAGACTGAACAGGAAGTCTGTGTTCCGATAGTTTATTCATAATCCTGTGGGCCAGTTTTCTTCTATTATCCAGGGCAACTTTGGAAGAAGCAAAATGAGGTCTGAATGGGTCTTCTCTAAGCTGAAAATCTGTATGATGTAGTAAGTGGTGGGTGGCGACATAAATTGAGACAGACATTTGCTTCCTTAAGGAAAATATAATGGATATATTTTAAAGATTTTTGAACGCTGAAGATCTCTACAATGGTGTGGCTACTGTACAGTCTAAAGCAGGGATAGTCAAGCTGGGGCCCTCCAGATGTCCATGGACTACAATTCCCATGAGCCCCTGCCAGCAGAAGACATTTCCATGGATATCTGGAGGGCCACAGTTTGACTACCCCTGGTCTAAAGCAACACTGTTAGTGGTTGTTGGAAATAAATCATTTCATGGGTAGATAAGTCATCCCTGCTCAAGGCTGAAAAATGTGGCACTGTAATTTAGCACAAATTTCCCTCAGGACATTCCAAATGAGGAGTTTGGTTTTAGCCACTGTACTTAGCTGTATCTTGGGATAGATGAACGAGGAAGTATTTGTAGAAGATGCCGTTAAAATTTCTGAAGGCACTTACCAAATCCAGCTCCTTCTTGAGGTCTTCCGTCTCCTTGCCTTTTTGCTTGTCCCCTTTTAGATCTTTATAGTTTTCCTTTTCATTTTCTATGTCCTCTTTCCCCAAGTCTTTTATTCCATGGATCTCTACGGAGTAAATGTCAGGCTTTTTCTGAAATATAATCAGGAAAGTAGGTTGTCTTAGTTTGGGGAATCGAAATTCTGTTATGCCTCTCAGACACAGCAGCATTTGGGGGGGGGGGAGGCTATGGAGAGATGGAAATTATTCCAAAAATTGCCTAAAAACACTTGAAACTGTTTTCTAACTGGCATTGTCTCATATCCTCTCTCTTTCTCTCAAACACACACACAATCCTTCAAAGCAATAACGCTAACATTCTGCAAGCTCACAAGTGTATATGTACATTGATTAAAACAGGGGTAGTCAACCTGTGGTCCTCCAGATGTCCATGGACTACAATTCCCATGAGCCCCTGCCAGCATTTGCTGGCAGGGGCTCATGGGAATTGTAGTCCATGGACATCTGGAGGACCACAGGTTGACTACCCCTGGATTAAAAGATTGTACAAAAGGAAACCTCAGTGTGGTGACATGATCACCTGAGCTTTCTTTTTTTGGGTTCCGCACATCTGGATATAGACATCAGGAAATCAAATATGGTAGAATGGTGGTCCACTAACTCATCTATACCACTTTGCAAAGTAGCTAATTTGAAACCTCAAAAACTTGAAGAATTACAGGTGGAAAAATGGTACTATTCCTATGATATGCTAAAAGCTTAAGTACGTTCAGAGAAGCCATGATGGATCAGGCCCATCCAGGCCAACACTCTGAGTCACGCAGTGGCCAAACCCCAGGGGCCATCAGGAGGTCCACCAGCAGGGCCAGAACTCCAGAAGCCCATATACTCAGAAGTATGAAATCCTCCTTGAACATGCTTGGACCGATTTCAGTGATTATAATCAATGCCATGTTCAAAATTTGGGGCTATCCATGCACTGCATCAACTGTATGCTCGTTATGCACATCTGAAACCTCATTCCCCATTCAAAGGTCTCATCAGGTATACTTCGCAGTTATAGAAGGATGGTCAGATCCCCAATTTGGTGAAAACACAGAGCACCAGATTCTGCCTCCTGTCCATGGGTGAAACAAATCTGTAGTAAGTACTGTGTACGCTGGTACAACGTAAGTGTGACAACCAAGCAGCTAGTTCCTCTTCCAGAGCAGATGCAAGTCACCTAACTTTTCTCCCTGTCATCATAGAAGGCAAAAATTGGGGTGCCCTTCTTGATGGAAGTCGAGCCGCCCATCCCACTTAAACTGGCCTAGGCCAGTTGGATTTCTAGACCAGCTATTGTTTTTATTGTCACTGCCTCCCTAATAGATTACGCTCCGAAGACAGACTTCCTGTCCTGTGTGAGCTTCTCTGCTTTTATATACGCAACTTCTCCATTCCTAATTGCCCTATAAATTGCATGCCATTCCGTAGCACGACAGCTATTGGCTGACCCCATTTCTTTCCAGATTCTTTGAGGTTTTCAGAAAGTGTCATGCTCTGTGATTGACGTTCGAGTCCCAGCTTGCTTATCGGCATTGGAGGTGAACTCTGAACACGTGCACACTTCGGTAAGTATGCTCTGCCACAACAATTGTTGGGGTTAAACTTTTTTCCCCATTATCAGTTGTTGTTGTTGTTGTTTTCTCCGGCCAAAATCCTACATGCCATTTGAGGTTGCTTGCCTCTTGCCCCAATTCTAAGACACTACTCCTGAACTGGAAATCCAATGCTGGCAAGAATTCAGTTTAATTGTTGCTAGTAAAACTGATTTTGTCAGCTAAAAAAAAACAAAACCTAAATATCCAAATCTCCTTTGCGCCTAAAATGCTATCCTATTTCTGCCATTTGAAAATAATTTCTTCATGAAACTTCTTGGTAACCATCTGACTACACGTTAAATCTATTACACTGTAAATGGCTTCATTCCTTCAAAACCATACAATTCTTATCTACTTTAAATCTTTTGAATAGTTGTGCATTAAAAAGCTCCACTGACAATCGCAGCCTTCTCTTATTAAATTTCCCCTTGTAAATAGATGACTCTTGGCTGTATTGTCTCTTGAAAGAAAACTGTAAACACTCTGAGTCAGCTTTATGTGATATGGCTCTTAGCACACTGTTGTAGCTATTTTGATGGTGAGTAGGAATAGATGATGAACAATTATGTTGGAGACATTCCAGTCAAGGAAGATTCTTGGGGGTTTAATTGAGGCTCCTGAATTATCCTGTTTACCAAAGTTTGTAATTTAGAAGAAGAAGAATTGGTTTTTATGCCCCACTTTTCTCTTTCAGGAGTCTTAAAGCAGCTTACAATCACCTTCCCGTTCCTCTCCCCACAACAGGCACCCTGTGAGGTAGGTAGGACTAAGAGAGTCCTGATATTACTGCTCTGTGAGAACAGCACTATCAGGGCTGTAACTAGCCCAAGGTCACCCAGCTGGCTGCATGTGGAGGAGGAGCAGGGAATCAAACCCAGCTTGCCAGATTAGAAGCTGCCACTCTTAACCATTACCCCAAGCTGGCTCTTAGTCGCTACATAAATTAGAATGGTCTTTTCAGTTTGAAATTTCAGGATGAGCTTCAATTGTACAATTTGTAGAGTGATCAGAAAAGAGGGGCTGTGACTCAGTGGCAGAGCATCTACTGGGCATGCAGAAGGTCTCTGAGCCTGGCATGGAGACATTCCCATCTTGCCATGTCCTATCTCTGAAGATGCCAGCCATAGGGACTAAAACTACCAGACCACAGCCCCACAGCCTGGAGAACTGGCAACAGCCAGTCCTGACTGTGATGGACCACAGGAGTCTGAATCAGAATCATAGAATCATAAGAGTTAGAAGGGGCCATACAGGCCATCTAGTCCAACCCCCTGCTCAACGCAGGATCAGCCCTAAGCATCCTAAAGCATCCAAGAAAAGTGTGTATCCAGCCTTTGTTTGAAGACTGCCAGTGAGAGGGAGCTCACCACCTCCTTAGGCAGCCTGTTCCTGAATCAGTACAAGGCAGTTTCGTGTGTCCATGTGATAGCCAGCCTGGCAGCCCTGATAAGGCAGAAAGGTAGGATCTCAATGGTGAAAATTAAAAAGTATGCTCAGAACTCTTATTGTTGTTATGTGAATGAATTATTCTGCGTTGAGTATTTCTCTCCTTCTCTACATTTATCATCTAAATGACAAAAGTAAAGAAAGTAAGAATTTACTATCTTACTGTATCTATGTTAAAAAAACAAAACAAAACCAACATTTAGATCACACTATAGATGACTTCTTAAGCTACCTCCTCTTAAAATGTTAGCCCCTTGGGAAACCAAGCACAGGTGAGTCCCAGGAACAAGACAGCATTTAGCTGTCCGGTATGGACTGCTTTGATCCCATGCGTGCTTTCTTGGTGGCTAGCCCTGTCCGAATCACGCGAAAACAGCAGGAAGACTCACCTTTCCCATTATAAAGGTCTTTCTCCTTGGCCCAGGCGGAAGGGCAGGGCCTCTTGCAAGCCAATAAATAGATACCAAGGATGCTTCGGCAACGAAATGGAACCAAAAAAGCACAAAACGATATGCAATCAGCAGGACTCAAGCAGCAAGAAGATGGTGATGGGACTCAAGGCTGATGGAGGGCGTAGCCTTCTCCCGACAGGAAAGCCAATGTTAGCTGGAGCCTCCTTGACACTTAGGCATCCTTCAGGTAGGACAGGTTCACCTGTAGGAAGCGTCTGTCTCTCCCTGGCCCTTATGAATGTCGCATGGCCACTCCTCCTCCAGTCTGAGGCCGGCCCATCCTCTGCTTCACTAAACAGTAGGTGGAAAAATACCACAGTAATAGACCTACAAGTTCCAGGTCAGATAGCTTCTAATTACACTTTGCTGTTTGATCCTGCCACTGGCTTGGAGGTTTTGTGGATTGGAACTTCCTTCAAGGCTTCATTTTTTAACCTCTGAAAAAATATATGGTTTTTTTTTTTTTGGAAGGGAATTCCACGTGCCTCATCCATTTCCTTTCCAGAAATGTTGAAAGGAAGAAGGAAGAGAGATCTAAAGACATCTTTTCTGTACCACTTGAGAGTTTTACAGAATTCTCTAGGTTGAGGGAAATAGAAATATACTAATATAGGATTCCTCTACATAATGACTGCAGTTGTGAAGCTGAGGAAATGTCTGATATTCTTTTAAACTTTTTAAATGGACGGTGGTCCTTAAAAGCAAGAACGATTTCCAAGAGGGGGGTTGTATTTGGAGAAATGTTTGTCTTAAATCGTCTCCCTTTTTTTGGGGGGGGAGGTGGGGGATGAGATAATCATCAAGGTTTAGAAAGAAGCTTTTTCTTTTTACAAATGGCATTTAGGCAAAGAGGGAAGCGCCAGTCCAAAATGGCATGGACCTTTTATTCATGCTAGGGTAATCCAACGTAAGGACAGATCTAATCACTTTTCAGTGTTTTGAAATAATATGAAATATGAAATTACATTCAATCCCGGTCATTTCCAGTCAAAAGGATCTGGTAGGAGCTCATGGGAAAGACTTTGGCTTGAGACCTTGGGCTGCCATTCTGAGGACTGATTTTGATGGACACCAGTGATCTGATTCAGTATAAGCCCCGTTCTGGGGCTTAGGACAGGTGGTGAAAAAATCATATCAAGTTGCAGCCAATTTAAAGCAATCCTGTAGGGTTTTCAGAAGTGTTATCACTTCTAGTTCAATTGCGACTCTCCTCAGAAATCTCCCAGGGATTTTAGAAAGAAGCTGGCAACCATAAACTGATATTGAAACAGGCATTGCTGTCCATGATGGAAGTAAGGGCATTTCCGCACATCATTAAAATTAGTGTTACACCAGCTGTCATCTATCTGTAGTCTACTGCAGGGTTGGCTAAACTGTGGCTCTCCAGATGTCCATACTTGCAGGGGCTCATGGTAATTGTAGTCCATGGGCACCTGGAGAGCCACAGTTTGGCCACCCCTGGTCTATTGGAACATTCCTGTCTACACATTTGCTCACATTCCCAAAGAATTCTGAGAGTGATGGGGCAGGGTTGCTCTTTGAAAAAAGCCATGCTGTTTCGTCTAGCAAGGCTTGTCCTTCTGGATATTGACAACTCTTTTTTATAATAGTTTGCCTTGGAAATAACAATCTGACAGGTTCATAACTCCTTGGACAGGTTCACAACTCCTCATTGGTTCCTTTTTAAGAAAACTGATACCGATATATCCTGCCTTCCAGTCTTCTAGCTAGGAGACTGACTAAATTGCAGATTTAAAAATCCAGCAGTTCACCCTTGAGTTTGTTAAGGGCCTATAATTCTGCAGGATTCCAGATCCCACCTGGAGGCTGGTTTCTCTACTCTTAGATGGCACAGATTCCCTGGAAGAAATAGTTTGGATCTGGATATCTCTCCAACAGCAAAGACCAGCAAAAATTTATTTGCTCTGCAGTTTCCAAGTCTTCCTTCCCTACACCTTGACCTTCCTTGTTACCTGAGCATAACTGCCACTCTCTGCCTTTCCTCTTGAAATCAAAAAAAGGTTTTGATTGTTTCATGCTATTAGCACTTTGATCCTCAAATCCCTTTTATGTTTGCCTTATCAACTTTGCGGCTCTTCCTCCCTTGTTCAACAAGACTCACATTTTTTAAAGAGTTTCCTTATTTTTTTTTTGTTATGGCTTTCCTGCTTCACTGTTTAACTACGTTGAAATCGCTTTGGACATGCCATTTGTGTGTGTGTGTGTGTAAATCTTACAATTTCTATACATTCTGAGTCTCTATGAGAGGCTTTCTCAATTAGGGCTTCATGCAACCCTGGGGTTTCTTGACAGCCCTGGACGGGTTTCCCGAATGGGTGGGAGTTATTTTTTTTATATTTTTTCAAATTTGTTAAACAATTATTTGGGTGGTATGACCGGATACAGTTATGCCAACCTGCTCTTTCCTCCCAAAATGGCCAGTGATGGGCCTGGAGGGGGTGGGAATGGGAAGGTCCTCAGGTGGGTGTGTCCACAGCTCTGCTTCCTACTTCTGGGGTTTCTCAAAGCCTGAAGAACATTTCAGGATTTATCAACAGTAAAAATAAAAAGTTGAGAAAGGCTGATCTATTATGATGGGTTTAAATAGCTTTCATGTGTCCTGAACCAGATGTGCCCTTCCTGACTCTCTTCTTAACTTCCTTTGAACTAATTTCCTCTTTGGCAGTAAAATGTCCCTGCACAAAATTTTATCATTCCATTTCCAAGTATTCCAAGTTGCCAACTCCAGCTTGGGAAATCCCTGCATATTTGGGGGGTTGTTCCTTGGGTTGTCAACACCCAGGTAAGGCCTGGAGATCTCCTCGAATTACAAATGATCTCCAGATGAAAAAGAAGAGTTCCCCTGGAGTGTTCGAGTCTAAGGCATTATACTCTGCTGTGGTCCTTAACCCCAAACTCCACCCACCCCCAGACTCCACCCCCAAGTCTCTAGAGCTGGCAACTTGAGCAGTGCCTGCAGAAGGGCATTCTGGGGAAGGATTACGCTGAAACTCTATGGTATACCATAGAGTCTGTCCTTCAAAGTTGCCGGTTTCACCAGGGGCATTGATCCTAAAAGATCATGGCAATACTAATTTGGAACCAAAAATAAGCATACCACCAAACCCCCCAGTTTATGCTTCTTAGAAACATGGCCGCATTCTCCAATTTGGCCTGTTCAATTCAAAAATCTGGCTCAATTCAAAATAGATTTTGCAATATCCTCTGCAGCTCCTGAGCCCTCCTTAAAACCACAAACTTTCCCAAAGAAGCAGACAGGGGGTGGGCGAGAAGCAGTCGCAGGGGATAGCACATACGCTATCTTGAGTTGCCCCTTAAAACTGGAGTTTCAGTTACCTTGTGAAACTCCTACGGATTTTGCTGAGGGAGAAATCAGGTTAGAGCCACACTATAATTAGCCCAAAGCAAATCAAATGCAAATTAGGTGTGAGTGCTTTTCTTACTTCCTAAATCCCTGATTCATGCTTCCTAGTTCCCAGGGTATGATTCAGCCGTGGCACTGAAATCTTTGCCAAGCTGGTGCAAATGAAACGTGGGCGAATGAATGGCTCAGTATCTTCTTTTCTTTTTTAATAGCTTGGATTAGGACCTCACCAAGGGAACTGATGTGGCCCTTTGATGAGTGACAGAGTTTGGAGGCTTTCAGGACACGTTATCTGCAAAATTAACACCCTTTCCAAACATCAGTG